>NC_081193.1:12066691-12219191 GCF_902713425.1 Acipenser ruthenus
AGAGGAGAAACTAAATAGTGTTAAATAATAATAATAGTTGTTTGTACTCACCGTGTTTGTTTGTCTCCGTGCACCGTTTGTTAAGTGTTTAGTCGTTTTGTCTGTCTGTTTATTTTGGCGTCAAGTGCCGTGTCCTGTTTTGTATTCCATTGTTCAAACCTTTTATTTGTTATTAAACGCTGAGTGCAGCCATTGCACTCAGCTCATCACAACCACCGTGTCTTTGTTTGAATTCCTGTCTGGTCTGACGCCACCCACTCTGGCCGTCTTTGTGACACGTGGTGTCAGAAGTGGGATAGCCGCGCCTCCAAGCGTCAGACCAGGAGGGGTCTGGGAAAAAAAAAAAAAAAAAAAGGTCAATGGCAGAAGACGCCATCAAACTGCGGGGCTGGTTCCTAGAGAATGCTGGGCTGGAGGCCCAGTCTCTGCCCATAATCGTCCGGGCCCTGTGGATGATGGACAGTGAGAGATGGGAGGCCTATCAGGAGGAACACACCCCAAACACCTTGGAGGAAGGTGTGGAGTTTCTCCTCAGCTACCTGGAGGCAACGATAAAAGCAGCCCAGGTAGCAGGCCCACCAGCAGAGGGTGAATGCCTGCTGTCCCCATCTCCACCAGCAGAGGGTGAGTACCTGCTGTCCCCATCTCCACCAGCAGAGAGTGAATGCCTGCTGGTTTTGCCTCCACAGCCCAAGCGGGAGGAGCCTGAGCGTCCACAGCCCAAATGGGAGGAGCCTGAGCGTCCACAGCCCAAATGGGAGGAGCCTGAGTGTCCACAGCCCAAGCGGAAGGAGCCCGAACGTCCTACGCCTGAGTGGGAGGAGCCTGAACGTCCTACGCCTGAGTGGGAGGAGCCCGAACGTCCTACGCCTGAGTGGGAGGAGCCCGAACGTCCTACGCCTGAGTGGGAGGAGCCCGAACGTCCTACGCCTGAGTGGGGGGAGCCCGAACGTCCACAGCCCAACAGGGAGGAGTCGGTGCGTCCACAGCCCAACAGGGAGGAGTCGGTGCGTCCACAGCCCAACAGGGAGGAGTCGGTGCGTCCACAGCCCAACAGGGAGGAGTCGGTGCGTCCACAGCCCAACAGGGAGGAGTCGGGGCGTCCACAGCCCAACAGGGAGGAGTCGGGGCGTCCACAGCCCAAAAGGGAGGAGTCGGTGCGTCCACAGCCCGAAGAGAGGGAAGTCGGTGCGTCCACAGCCCTAGGACCCAAGCCACCAGCAGAGGGAAAATGCCTGCTGGTTCAGCCCCAAGAGCCGGAAGGGGAGGGGTTACAGGCTCAACCCCCTGAAATTTTTTTGGGGGGAGAAGGGCAGGATGCTGGTGTCCCCCAGCAGCCTCTCGCTATGCTGCTGAAGGCAGCACGGCGCGCACATGCCCAGCCGCCACAGCAGAGGGAGCCAGCACCGCCAGGAGCAGAGGAGCTGGAGCTGCCTCTGCCTCCACCACCTCCAGGAGCAGAGGAGCAGGAGCTGCCTCTGCCTCCACCACCTCCAGGAGCAGAGGAGCAGGAGCTGCCTCTGCCTCCGCCACCACCACCGCAAGGAGCAGAGGAGCAGGAGCTGCCTCTGCCTCCGCCACCACCACCGCAAGGAGCAGAGGAGCAGGAGCTGCCTCTGCCTCCGCCACCACCAGGAGCAGAGGAGCAGGAGCTGCCTCTGCCTCCACCACCGCCAGGAGCAGAGGAGCTGGAGCTGCCTCTGCCTCCACCACCGCCAGGAGCAGAAGAGCAGGAGCTGCCTCTGCCTCCACCAGGAGCAGAGGAGCTGGAGCTGCCTCTGCCTCCGCCACCGCCCGGAGCAGAGGAGCAGGAGCTGCCTCTGCTGCCCGTACCTCCGCAGGGAGTACGGTGGCCGGAGCCCCAGAAAGGGGAGCTGCCGGCCACGAAGAAGGGGGAGGAGGTCTGGAGACCACTTTCCCCAGCAGCAGTTTCGCTGCAGGAGTTCTTGTGGCCGGAGCCCCACAGGAGGGAGCTGCCGGCTATGAAGAAGGGGGAGGTCGGGGGACCACCTGCCCCCGCAGCTTTTTCGCTGCAGGACGGGACCAGCATGCTGTCAGCCGTGCCACTACCGGCAGGGGAGCTGACAGCATTTCCAGCCATGGGCCCACTGAAGCCTCCCTTCCCAGCCCGAGACTTTGGCCTGGACTGCTGGGTATTTAAGGGGGGAGGTGGCCGTTGAGGCCATGTGTGCTGCGCACAAGGGGGGGTATATGTGGCAAAGCGCCCCGCCCCTGTGTGCATTTGTGTTCTGTGTTGTATGTTGCGTGTGTGTGTAAATGTTGGTGTATAGATTGGTACACGGGATATAAACGGGTCTGTGTTTCACGTATATTTAAAAGGTGTATATTTGTATTTAGGCACGGGATTGCACATCACGCACGTGCATTTAAAATATAATATGTGAACACGGGGTTTCACGTAATTAATTCACGTGCTGGGATTCAAGTGAATAATTAATTAGTAATTGAATCCCAGCACAACAGTATAAATAGGCACATTTTTAGTCAGTTAGGGGTTGGGTGTTCGGAAGAGGAGAACGGGTGAGAGAGAGAGGAGAAACTAAATAGTGTTAAATAATAATAATAGTTGTTTGTACTCACCGTGTTTGTTTGTCTCCGTGCACCGTTTGTTAAGTGTTTAGTCGTTTTGTCTGTCTGTTTATTTTGGCGTCAAGTGCCGTGTCCTGTTTTGTATTCCATTGTTCAAACCTTTTATTTGTTATTAAACGCTGAGTGCAGCCATTGCACTCAGCTCATCACAACCACCGTGTCTTTGTTTGAATTCCTGTCTGGTCTGACGCCACCCACTCTGGCCGTCTTTGTGACAGTGCATAAATGCATCTTTTCAGTCATTTAGACGGGTGACTTGTATGTGATTTTCGAACGTGTAAGTTTACGTGCTTCGTGGGATTTAGTCGTCTGTCTATTTTAAGTTATTCATGGCTAACTAACTTAGCTGACATACCCCTACATGTGATTCCCAAAGCATTTACACGTCTTTTATTAGGCTTTTAGGACTTTCCGAATTACACCTGCTTCTACTTAGTGTAATTGTAGTCGCTATTGTTTAAAAGATAGACAATTCACTACCCTTCTGAAAGTGAGAATGGCATTTTTTTTGAAGTGGTTGCAGTGCAGGAAGAGAAGGAGAATAATGAGGAGGGGGAGGTATCCTTTTGCTAGATTATACAGACACCGTATTTGTTTTTCTGACCTAACAGATTATCAGATTATTAATTGTTTTCGACTAAATACACAAGCAATATTGGAATTATGTAGAGAACCACAATGCTGGGTTGGTCACGGAATATATTGATCCTTTGCCTTGCAGGAAGGTTTTATATAAATGAAGAACTGCATTGACAAGTATTTCTACTTTCTCAGATGAAAAATGTGGTTTTCTTCTGTTTTTTATTTTCTCCAAATTACCTTTACAAATGCCTGAAGAACTAAATGTAGGCGATTCTGAGCCCCGTCTGCTCATTACCATCCTAATTGATATTCTGCCTAGTCATTTAGCACATTAGTGACTACAGGTTTCGAAAATCACACCTTCATTGACACGTCTAAATCCAATGTCACCTTGTGACAGGCTAGCTGCAGGGATGACTTCAGGCCAGAGAGAAATACACGGACACAGGCAGTAGTGATGAAACTGAGACGCAATGGTTGCGCTCAGAGCATTTAATAAACAAACAAAAAGGTTTTAAACAGAAAACAGGACATGGCGCTTGAGGCCAAATAAAACAGACAAACAAAATGGACTAACACTTAAACAAACGGTGGATGGACGGACAGACACACAAACACGGTGAGCATATATAAACCAAAAAGTATCATGCTGGTCCTACCAGCATGCAATAGCAATTGTTGCTTACTTTACTTTACTTTACTTTCTCCTCTCCACACCCATTCTCCACTCACCGAACACACAACCCTGAGTGAATGAAACATGCATCTATATATACTGTTGTGCCGGGATTCAATTACTAATTAATTATTCACTTGAATCCCAGCATATGAATTAATTATGTACAACCTCGTGCTCACATATTAATTACTTTAAATGCACGTGAAGTGATGTGCAATCCTCGTGCCTAAATACAATTATACATTTTAAATAACTTGTGCTGCACACACCCATTTATATCCCGTGCAGCCATCTCTATACACCAACATTAACACACCACACACAACATATAACACAGAAATGCACACAGGGGCGGGACATATTGCCACACACCTGTAGGAGAGAATTTAGTCATCTAGACAAGCATAAGTGATTTAGATGCTTAACCCTGAATTAAAAACTTAGGGGTAGATGTACTAAAGTGTTGCTCCTGTCGCAAACCATTTGCAAACGAGTGGGAAGTCTAGGGCAAAATGCACTAAACAAGCCCAACTCTTTAGGGAATGCTTTGCAGCAGCAGTTTCTTTGCAGTTTAAGCTTAGATGAATATGTAATTATGGGCATTCCTGCACACATTCGCAAACGGGGCGGAGAATATTATAATGAGATGTACTAAAGCTGTCGGCAATTGCAACACTTACAATTGCATCAATTTGTTATATATATATATATATATATATATATATATATATATATATATATATATATAATGAAGACAGAACAGGATGCATTGTACAGATGACGTTTACATTTAACAAAAACAATGTTATTTTGATTCTTGCACCCTTGCATGTATAGACGTTACCTTGGGGCACCCTCTGCTGCAGCAAACCACAACTCAACTCCCATTATGTCGCACGACTCTCGCAATGTATAATGCTAGAGATCTTTCTAAGGAGATGCAACAAATATTTAAATTACTAAATTGAGGCTGTCGTTATTAATATATTTTCTCTTAGTACATAGCACAAAATGTTTACTTTTGTAAAGTGTCGTCACAAAAATGCAAATTGCAGTGTGTTTGCGCTGTGACTGGCCCATCTTAGGACACCTACCCCTTAGTTATTTATGAAAATCGGGGCTACACCAGCCCTTACACCTGCCTAAAAAAAAACAAAAAAAAAAAAAAACACAAGAGAATCCCCAGACTGTACTAAGTGATGTTGCATATTTGCTTTGAGGAAAGATAATGTATTTCAATAGAGGGTGTATGGAATTACATGTATTGTACTACAGAGTGCATTTTGGATTCAGCAGCCCTGCATTCATTTAATCAGTATGTACAATAACAACTGGTTAGAGAACTCCTGTACAGTGGGGTAAGCTGGGTATACACTGACAATTTTCTTCTAATATTTTTTATACTGCTTTTACACTTTTTGATACACTTTATAAAGAAGACAAGTTTACAGGGGTATAAATTACATAGATTAAATAAATCCCATGATAATTATATATATATATATAGAAAACAAAAAAAGATAATTTGTGCACTACAATGCTTGATATTGACGAGGTGCTGACCAGCATAAGGTAATTACATGTAATGAAGGTAGAGTCTCTACAGCAATGCAAAAGTTCAAAATTCTTTCAGCCAAACTTTCAGTTTAGATGGCTCACCAAAAGACTTTCCTTAGAGACATTCATGGTCAATGTGAACCTGATGAAGACACGGTAGTGTTGAAACACGTTGTTTGTTTGTTCATCATGTTTTAAAATTAATAAAGATATTTTTTGAAGAAAATAAACAAGCAGGAGTTCAATAATTAATCCGTTTGAAGCAAAATGACAAGAGTGCGACCATGAATGTCTCTACAGAAACTCTTTTGGTAGCCATCAAAACTGAGTTTGGCTGAAAGAATGTTGAACTTTTGCATTGCCGTAGAGACTCTAGCTTCAAATATATATCATGTATTTATTTATTTATTTATTTATTTATTTATTTAAAAATAGTCTTACAAAAACATAAACTGTCCACTTTTATTCTGTAAATTGAAAACATTGAACCGTGCTTATCCCTATTTTAAATCTCCCTCTATTTAACCATATTGGCAACAAGACAGTAAATCGACAAGACCTTTCGTCAAAGGCACTGAAAAGGTTAACTAGCTCTTCAACCAGTGTTAAATCTTCTGAACCAGTATGGCCAGTGAAAACCAGCAAACTACCAGTTTTCATCCATACCTATAAAACACTCAATAGGGGTAAATAGTACAATACCTGCATTCAAAGTCAAATCCAAGTGAGAACAATGGAATGAACATCTGTCATAAAATCCACTGCGCAACCTGCCACAGGTCAACAGTACCACAGACATTAGGTTCTACCACGGGTACGTTGGACTTCCAAACCACAAACAGAGTTTACATTATTTATTGTAATAAATGCGCAGCATGTATATAGGTGAAACTAGTCAGTTTTCACTAGATTTGCAGAACATGACTAGGATTGTGAACACCTGGACTCCAGACCCAGTCCAGCCTGGCTGCACTTTAATCAACAAATCACATTTGTACTATTAAAAACATTACTTGTACTGAAAATATTGCACAGAAAGGAAGCGATCCTAAAGAAGTAGTCATTAATCTGCACAGACTATAGCTCCCCCATTGTGCTTCTATATATGTGCTTCTATAAAATAAAGCCAAATGTACAATCGTCTTTTATTTAAAAAACATTGCCGAGTCCCTTAGCACACCTGTAATCCAACTGTCTAAGTTAATTTAGCATTGGTAAAATGCTTTGTGTATGCTGTGAACTTAAAGTATACATTTTATTCAAATAGCTGTAAGAATCAGTACAGAATGCACTTAGTTACACTTGGGGAAACTGGAGCACATTGGGTATGTTTCTGCCTTCATAAGCAGGAATTATAGAGGATGTCCGTGATATGTCAAGTTTGGAATCAAGTTTTAATTTCCAATGTGAGCAAAATGCAGGCAAACGGTGTATTCATGCAGAAATATACAATATATAAATATATTAATATAACTATTAAATGTAGAGAAGTTTTAGGGATGGTTTGTTGTGGCCATAACACTTTTGTACAGTATATAAAATAAAAAATATATATATATCTTTAACCATTAATACACAGTAAACTACACTTAATATCATTCCTGTTTATAACAGTCTACACTTATTATCACCACATTGAAATGTCCCAGTCAGAATATAATGGGGGCAAGCTCCTAATATCAGTTTGATAACACTGGTTAATATCATTAACACTGAATCACTCATACAACTGATTTTCACCCCACTTTATATCACATTAGGAAGTAAAAGCATATACTTAGAAGGTTTACATGGCAGTACGTTTCTGTTCAGTATTTTAATATTAAGTATGGTAGCACAGTAAAGCAAATACAATGCATGCGTTTAAAGCAGTCTAGCAGACTGCATTGAAAATACATTTTCATTAATGGACTATTACTATTAAGCTAATATATATATATATATATATATATATATATATATATATATATATATATATATAACAGTATATATTAGCTTAGTATCACAGCAAAACAGGCATATTTGTTGTGTCAGAGTTCTGGTGAAGTTAATTCTGCCCAGTGTCTATATTTTCTCAGTCCCTTTGGAATTATATTAAAAGGGGTTGACTGCAATACGAATTACAGAGGCTTATGTTCTGTAAATAATAAAAACCCAAAATGAATAACCCCATATATTGTATTGAAAGTCAAGGTGGTGTAAGCTTACTGTAGACATCTCCAGGGAGTGTGTGGTTTTACATCAAAATACCATAACGAGCCAAGCTATTTGTAAAAAAACATTCTGCACTACATGACTGTATAGAAAATGTCCCATCTAGGTAAAAAACTTCTCAGAATTGCTTCTAAGACTGTTCTTGTGTAGCTACCTGTCAGGAGAAAATCTGGTATTCAGAGTCAAAGCTGTTTACTTCATTGTGCAAACTGCAGCATATTATTGAAAGGAAAACATGTACTGGTGATGTTGGAAAATCTACTGTATAAAAGTGTAGCCCATAAAATAACTTTCTGGTTTGGTTTCACAAATGTTGTATCATTGCCAGTTCTATTTTTCTTTCACATAATTTGTAAAATGAAACACTGAGGTAAAATGCCCTAATAATTAGGGGGTTTCTCATGTACTGTATGACTGTTACAGACGTGTAAAGCACCAAGTGCAGTACAGTAATTGCATAAAACTTGACATAAAAGTATAAATCAATAGATTTAAAAAAAAAAAAAAAAAAAAAATTGGTGGAAAAATGTTTGGATACACAAACCCAATAACATCTATTTAAACAGGCTTTACATTAAGAGAAACAAATTGCATTGTTTCTTTTTAATAGTTATGGTAACAATAAAATAAGTATAGATTCAACTGTTTCTTACCTTTCTGAATGCAAGTTTTCTGTTCCGCATAGGGGGTGAAGACTTCTGTTCATAACCTGCAGTAAAAAAAAAGTATTGACTCTGTATTAGAAATCCCTTTATATATATATGTGGTTCAGTTACACTTTTCAAAGGCATGTGGAGTCCTCTGGCAGTAGAGAGGTATTATACAAGACACACCTAAAATGAGAGCACACCTGTCTAGCAAGTTCATGCGTTCATATTTCCTTATGTCTGTTTAATTACCCAATAGCAGGTGTTGGATTTATATTTTTCCGGTCACGCTTTATTTAAAGGGCTGTTTTTTAGTTTATTAACTGTTAACAAACATTGTTCATTTTTAGCTAAGGGTTAGGGTAAAGGTTAGGGTTAATATAAACCTAATTTCAAGCATATGATCGACTGGGTATTGACTATCCATAGGGCTCTGGTGTTTGATTGATCACCCATAGGGCTCTGGTGTTTGCAGTTTTAGCTGGCCTATTATATATTATTAACTAACAGTTAACAAAAAATAAATAATGTACATTAACATGTTTATTAGCTGTTTGTTAACAGTTAATAAACAAAAACAAAACAGCCCTTAAAATAAAGCGTGACCATTTTTCCTTTCTATTTTTACATGTTAAGATTTATAAGCAATAACATAAATGATATCAGCAGTAACCTGCTACTGCTGCACATAATCGTAACAGGATTCTTATGTGACAACCAGGTGACAAGCAAGGGGCAGCAGTGTGGAGTAGTGGTTAGGGCTCTGGACTCTTGACCGGAGGGTCGTGGGTTCAATCCCAGGTGGGGGACACTGCTGCTGTACCCTTGAGCAAGGTACTTTACCTAGATTGCTCCAGTAAAAATCCAACTGTATAACTGGGTAATTGTATGCAACAAAAAAAAAAAAAAAGTGTAAAAAATAATGTAATTGTATGTAAAAATAATGTGATATCATGTAATAATTGTAAGTCGCCCTGGATAAGGGCGTCTACTAATAAATAATAATAATAAAAGTTTACACAGGGGACCTGAAGCAAAACCAATGGAATCTAAACTAAAGGTCTACTTAAATCCTATTCATACTGCGTAAATAACAAATGCAGTCATTGTGCTTCTAAAAACGTGATTGGGAATCAAGTGTATGTAGGTAGTTTGGAGAGGGTATAAGGTTGTTCTGAACAAATACCAATTGCAATTGCAAAAGCACAATTCCCAAAATACAATTATCAAAACATTTAACACCAACACTGAAATTGCTAACTTATTTGTAAAACACACATTACTAAATCCTGAACAATCCTTTCAATTCCCTTAACACAATTAAATTGCTTTTGTACATATTTTTGTGATTAATTCCTCTTTAAAAGGTAAAGTGTTTTGTTTGCAAATGATAACAATGAATAACTGAAAAAATAAACATTCCAGTTTTGGAAATACAATTTATATAACGTATGTCATCTGGTTCTTAGTACTTTAGGAGTGCCCATGCTTTGAATAGTATCTGTTATAGAGAGAATATTATTTCATTTGTCTTGCTTGGGGACCAAGGGTGCCATTTAGGGGGATCAGATGAACAATACATGATTTAATGTAGACCTGTCAACTGTTTTTTGAGCACTTCTCCCAGACAACTCCCGGGACAGATTTTCTTCCGTATTTTGCTCAAAACTATAGTGTTTTATGTCTGCAAAAGACATGTACTGTCTGTACCTAGCAGGCTTTAGGACCCAGGGGAGACCTGCAGGCATGCATTCAGTGCACAAGGCAAGCTCACATAGTTGACCATCTTCAATGACTGCACGTGCGATAGGCCCTCCCAGTTAAAAATCAATCAATCTATCTATCTATCTATCTATCTATCTATCTATCTATCTATAAATTTCAAGCTTCTTGGACAACAACATATTTTCACATAATCCGAAGAAGCGTTGGAAAAAAAGCACATTTTCGGTAAACTATGTAGGACTGATTTTAATGGTGGGACATGGGAGCAAGAATGATATTTGTGGTAAGCATGAAAGATCACAAAAACACCAAAAAGCCAGCGGCACTCAGAAAACCAGAGCTTTAATAACATCTTTCATTGCCAAAGGAAAAATGGAGATCAAGAAAGTTACATATGCCAAGAACCTACATGTTGTGACTAGTTCAGCAAATCTGTATAGACATGTTCCCAGACTCACACACTGTGAAGTATTCTGCAGGAAATTGAAAAAAAAAAGTCACACAAATAGTGAACGAGCATTTCTATTACAATTTCAACATCAACATTGCTTTAGAAATTCAGATTGATTGATTATATGTGTTCATATTCATTTGAACCCCCATTATCCTGGACTGTGTATTAACTGAATCACCACATTTCCACCTTGCCACCAACAGTGCACACCCAGAAATGCAGTAATTGTTCCTATGTACTTCCTTGTAACAGTTTCATTTTGCATTGTACTAATGTTATGCCTCTTCAGTAGAGATTTTAAATAATATAAAAAAGGGGCCCCTGGACCCATGCTTGAAGTTGACCTCCCCACTAGTGAAATCTGAAATGGCGCCCCTGTGCAAAAACCAAATCTGTTTGCTGTGTATGATTGGCATAGGGAAATAATGCAGGTCATGTATTTGTTTTTGATTGAATCCCTCCTCAGTGGATCTATATGGTAAAACAATTAACAAATTAATAATGATAATAATGATTGAGCTATGTGAATTACTCAGTTCTTGCAGCCCCCCCTCCCCCATATATGATTGTAGTGTTTGTTCAAGTGATAAAAAAAAAAACTAGACATGATAATAGCTTGCTTGAAAAGCAAACATGTTATTCTGTAACCTCAGCCATAATCCAGTCATAGGTAACCTGCTGCATCTGTTACAGGTGATTTTAAAACGACACAGGAATCCTATTGGGCGTCCTATTGAAACTTGCTGGCGACATCAACTACATTTTTCAAAAGCATGTGGAGTCCTCTGGCAGTACAGGGGTATTATGCAAGACACACCTAAAAAAATCCTGAAACAGCACGAGGAACAGAGAGCACATCTGTCTAGCAAGTTAATATATTCACATATTTCTTCATGTCTGTTTACTTACCCAATTCACGGAAAAGGAGCAGGGAGGGGCTGCGCGGAATAAGCTCTATGAACTATGTGCATGAGACTTTAGGTTTTCCCCTTGGCTTGTGAAGAGCTGCCCTCACGGAGGTGAGCGACAATCGGCCTCCCAGGTTGGGAAGGAAGTATTACTTCCCCCAGGAAAATGAAGAGAAGGATAGAGGATACATATAAGAACACTAGAAGTCGCTCCAACTAACAAGAAACAGCTACACTTCGGGAGATCGGCGCAGCCAGACCTCTGAGACAGAGCCACGCGGGGTGACAGGAACACTGGCATAGATAAAGCAAGTTAGTAAATAATACAGGGTTTCACCCTGGCTCAGGGAGAGCGTGTATGCTGGCCCCAAGGGGAAGAAGTGATAGAAAATGGAGATTTGAGAAAAGTACAGGGTTGCCCCCTGGCTCAGGGAGAACAGCCCTCTCAGAGGTGAGACCAAACTGATCAGCCTCCAAGGCTGGGGAGAATGTATTCTGCCCCCCAGGGGGAACCTGGAAAGATAGAGAGATTGCCCCCAAAAGAGGACCCTCGGCTCCCCACATCTGTGCCACCAATGCAAAATAAAAATTAAAAATAAGGGTTTGTAAAGAAACAAAGGTTACTAAGAGGCAATCAATACTGGAGGAATGTTTTTTTTAAGATTATTATTAAGGACTAATCTCAGCGGAGAGAGAAATAAACTTTAATTGGGAGGAAACCTCTGGTGGTCCCGGCGGAGAGATGGCCACCACTCCGGCATACTAGT
This sequence comes from Acipenser ruthenus, assembly GCF_902713425.1. NCBI lineage: Eukaryota > Metazoa > Chordata > Actinopteri > Acipenseriformes > Acipenseridae > Acipenser > Acipenser ruthenus. Next base: position 12,078,835 of record NC_081193.1, read on the forward strand.
AATATTGTGTTGGTGGTCAGTTATAAAAGATATATATATATATATACACTACTGGTCAAAAGTTTTAGAACACCCCCATTTTTCCAGTTTTTATTGAAATTTAAGCAGTTCAAGTCCAGTGAATAACCTGAAATGGTACAAAGGTAAGCGCTAAACTGCCAGAGGTTAAAAAAAAAAGTTTAGGTTACCAAAAACTGAAAAATAATGTACATTTCAGAGTTATACAAAAAGGCCTTTTTCAGGGAACAAGTAATGGGTTAACAACTTACAGCTGTTCTGCAGCAATGGAAGTAAATTAAGCCTTGAAAGTTGATGCTAACAATTCCTACAGGTGTCCCAACTTTTGTTGATTACTTACAAACCCTCTGTCTGTATAAAAGCAGTGTTGGAACAGACTGTGTTACTACACCCTCTTAAGCATTATTTGGACTGTATTGTACTGCAGGAAGCAGTATATTGCTCTCATAATGGCGAGAAAAAGGCAATTAACAAAGGAAGACAGACAGACCATTATAACCCTTAAAAGTGTGGGTCTTTCCTTTAGAGAAATTGCAAAGAAAGCCAAGGTGTCAGTGAGTACAGTTTCCTACACCATCAAAAGGCACTTGGAAACTGGAGGAAACTCTGACAGGAAGAGGTCTGGCAGACCCAAAGCCACAACAGAATCAGAAGACAAGTTTCTGAGAGTCAACAGCTTGCGTGATAGGCGGCTCACAGGACAACAGCCTCAAGCACAGCTTAAGACTGGTCGAAGTAAGCAAGTCTCAGTTTCAACTGTGAAGAGAAGACTTTGAGCTGCAGGTTTGCCAGGTTGAGTGGCAGTAAGAAAGCCATTGCTAAGATGGCAAAATAAGAAAAAGAGGCTTGCCTGGGCCATGAAGCACCGCCAGTGGACTACTGAAGACTGGAAGAAGGTCTTATGGACCGATGAATCAAAATTTGAAATCTTCGGTTCATCACGCAGGGTTTTTGTACTCCGTCGAGTAGGCGAAAGGGTGGTTCCTCGGTGTGTGTCACCAACTGTCAAACATGGAGGAGGAAGCGTGATGGTCTGGGGCTCTTTTGCTGGATCCAGAGTCAGCGACTTGCACAGAGTGAGTGGCACCCAGAACCAAAACTGCTACCACGGCATTTTGCAGCACCATGCAATACCCTCTGGTATACGCCTAGTTGGTCAGGGGTTCATCCTACAGCAAGATAATGACCCAAAACATACCTCCAGGCTATGTCAGAACTACCTTAGAAGAAAAGAACAAGACAGTAGGCTTCAAATCATGGAATGGCCAACACAGTCTCCAGACTTAAAACCCATCGAGCTGGTTTGGGATGAACTGGACAGAAGGGTGAAAGCAAAGCAACCTACAAGTGCAACACATTTGTGGGAACTTCTGCAACAGTGTTGATAAGAACTTTCCGAACAATATTTGATTTCCATTGTAGAAAGAATGCCACAAGTGTGTTCAGCTGTTATATCTGCAAAAGGTGGCTACTTTGAGTAAAAAATTTAGATTAAATTTTGTTAAACAAAACGATTCCATGATTTCTTTTTTATCTCCAATTGTTTGTTTGTTCTATGCTTTAATTTCAGAGTACATTGAGACATTAAACTGCGTAAATTTCAATAAAATAAAAACTGGAAAAATGGAGGTGTTTTAAAACTTTTGACCGGTAGTGTGTATATATATATATATATATATATATATATATATATATATTTAATATAAATTCACTCTTGGGACAGACTAGCGGCAGAAATGGAAACTGCGACTGCGCTTGCTTTGTGACAGTGAGCTTGTAGTTTACAGTGATCTTGTAGCTTATGACTTCAGTTGGGAGTTCATGGCTGCTGCTGAAGGAGAGAAAGAATGTTGCTGAATGAATTGCCTGGTCGAGCTGCAGCAGATTGCATAGGGAGCATTATAAGATAGAACAAGATAACATGAGCGTGAAAAAATGAGGAGCTGCCGTGCCAGGCGCGTGCGGCAAAAGTAGGGATAGGACAATCAATCCCATGGTTCAATCTTGTGATCCCATGATTCAATGCACGTATCCATGATTCAATGTGCATATCCCTTCAGGCACCATTATTGGAGCCCACTGAGTTGTAGGTAACAAAGCATTGTCACTTCATAATTAATGTAGACAGAATGAACACAGTTGTGAGCGTAAGGGGCGTGGCTGTAATGAAATATTTTAGTATGAATGAATGCGTTGCTACTAATTCTGGAGCCTGAACAGGTCAGTGGGGCCGAGCCCGCAGCCTCGGGATTGAACAAACAAGTACACCCAAAACACACAGCAGGCAGGGTAGGACAAACAATCTTGTGATTCAATCGTGTTATCCCATGATTCAATGCACATATCACTAAAGACACCATGATTAAGGCCCACTCAGAGGTGGAGGTAAGCAAAACATTGCTTGGACAGCAGAAGAAAATGACTTTTCCTACAATTTCTAATTTTGAAAGACAGCTTAGTACCAATTGTGTAGGGAATTTAGGAATCCAGATCGAGAAGGTGTTGTGAATACATGCTGCCATAATTGATGTAGACAGAACCAACGCAGTATAACGATAATGTAAACACAGAACACAGAGCAGGACGGAGTGTACACGGACACTGTGAAGCCGAGAGAGGAATGGCAGAGCCCACCAAAATTAAAACAAATTAGGGCAAACCAGTCCTATCAAAGTTTCTCACAACCAAAGCACAGAAAATGTAACAATGTAAGCGAAAGTCTGGCGACACATAGAGAAGCACGGATGGCAGAAATGAAAATGACTAGTGGGGTCTACAGTGCTGCAAGACCGTACACAAATGCTAAAAACAGACATAGAATGAGAGTTTGACCCAGGGCTTAAATAGGGGGTTAATTGATAGAGTGTCTTAATTGATAGATTGGTTTGATTAACTAGGGGGAAGCCCCTGTACCTGCTCTCTGAATAACACCCAAAACTTGCGGGGGGCATCAACTAAATAAAAAATCACATCTGTATAGTATTTCAGGATTCTATTTACAGGGTTTGCTGGTATATCATCACATTTCAAAGCACTCTGACCTCTTATGTTAGCAAACAAAAATGGAGTTCACATTAAGTTAAAGTTTAGTTTGCTAACCAGGGTTTCAAAATGCATTGTCTTACTGATATTAGCTTTATTAATTAAAGATTGTGCAGATAATCAATTGGTTCTTCACTTTTCTACATTAATTCAGGATATACAAATGTTTCAAATACAATTGTATGTGTAATTGGAACCAGTTGTAGCTAGACTACTGGAATAAGTCTGAAAATTAAACCAAAAATCCTTCGTACAAATTCTAAGACTAGATGCCATCTGTAATGCTGTCTTTGAAATATCTGACTTTTCCAAATTGAAACATAAAATAAAAGCAAATAACCCAAAGATCTTCAGCAGAAGAAAATTGGGACCAGTGATACTTTTTATGTTATTATTATTATTATTATTATTTATTTCTTAGCAGACGCCCTTATCCAGGGCGACTTACAATTGTTACAAGATATCACATTATTTTTACATACAATTACCCATTTATACAGTTGGGTTTTTACTGGAGCAATCTAGGTAAAGTACCTTGCTCAAGGGTACATCAGCAGTGTCCCCCACTGGGGATTGAACCCACAACCCTCCGCTCAAGAGTCCGGAGCCCTAACCACTACTCCACACTGCTGCCCTATGTTGCAAACTAGTGTGAGATGGCAGGGAGGGGGTTAAAACCTATCTGCAGAAAAAACATGTGCGGAATGCACATTTGTCTTGTTAATTGTTTTGTTTAATTGTTTAATTGTTTTTGTTAATTGTTTTATTGATTAATCATTACCTGCACCTGGCTACTATTGAAAATTGGAGCCAGGTGCAGGGTTTAAAGGAGAGCAGTCAGTCTGCTCTGGGCAGCTGCTGAAGAGGGTAGAAGCCCGACTGTGCTGGTGTGTGGGTACAGCCGTAATTAAAAGAAAAGGTAGTGTGAAGCCTTTTTTGTGTGTGTTGTTCTGTTTTGTTTTTGTACAGGTAAACAGCTTAGCTGTCCTGTTTTTAGTTAGGGTCCTGTTTTGTTTAGTTATTGCTCAAAGAGAGCTAGGTGTTTGTTTTGTTTGTTTTTGTTTCATTAAAAATAGCGCAACCGCACTTCAAAAATCCATTTCTGTGTTGGGTCAGTGTTTTTTAAAGGGGCAACGAACCGTGGTGAGTGTGATTCTTTCACATATGGTGGCAGCGAGTGTGGGCGCCCCTGGAGACCCAAAAATGGATTTTAAAGATTTAATAGAGAGGCTTAATAAGAACACCGCTGCTCAGGAGGAGCAGACAAGGAAGATGGAGAGGCAGAGACAGGAGCTGGGCATGGCCCCGTTAATAATACAAGAGCGGGAGCCAACAGAACTGGAGCTGCTGCTGCAAAAGTGGGAGCTGCCGTCCCGAGAGCCAGAGGGGGTGGAGCTGCCGTCCCGAGAGCCAGAGGGGGTGGAGCTGCCGTCCCGAGAGCCAGAGGGGGTGGAGCTGCCGTCCCGAGAGCCAGAGGGGGTGGAGCTGCTGTTACCAGAGCCCAGAGAGGAGGAGTCGCCTCTTCCAGAACCATCATCCATGCAAGGGAGTCCGGCGTTGCCGAGGGAGGTCCCCAGTCCCGTCAACGTGGACACCTGGCCGGAATGCCCAGACCTCCCTGCGCTGGACCTTGCTCCCAGGTCGCAGCACTGCCAGGCACAGTCGCTTACCTGGTCCCTTACTCCACTCCCCCTGGAATCCCAGACGTCGCTGCGCAAGAGGCAGACGTCGCTACGCAAGGGGCAGAGGTCACTAGCGTTCCCCCTGCTGATTGCTCCGCTCCCCTTGCATCGTGCTGCACTCCACCTGGAATTCCAGAGGTCGCTGCGCAGGTCCACAGGCGCACGCCTCTGCCTGTCAGTCCTGGCTCCCGGTCACCGGTCCGCGCTATGGTCGCCCTGGACAAGTCGTCTGGGTCCAACCTCGCCGGTCCTGGGTCCCTCCCTGGAAACGCCGGAGGGACCAACCCACCCTCAAGCCCGCCCGTGGAAGAGGGCGAAAATTGACATTTGTGGACTTGAGGGTGGGTGGTCTTTTAAGGGTGGAGGGAGGTGGCCGTTGTATGGCCGGTGTCTTGAAAAGACATGGGGGGGGGGGGGGGGGGGTTGTGTGAGATGGCAGGGAAGGGGTTTAAAACCTCTCTGCAGAAAAAACATGTGTGGAATGCACATTTGTCTTGTTAATTGTTTTGTTTAATTGTTTTTGTTAATTGTTTTATTGATTAATCATTACCTGCACCTGGCTACTATTGAAAATTGGAGCCAGGTGCAGGGTTTAAAAGGAGAGCAGTCAGTCTGCTCTGGGCAGCTGCTGAAGAGGGTAGAAGCCCGACTGTGCTGGTGTGTGGGTACAGCCGTAATTAAAATAAAAGGTAGTGTGAAGCCTTTTTTGTGTGTGTTGTTTTTGTACAGGTAAACAGCTTAGCTGTCCTGTTTTTAGTTAGGGTCCTGTTTTGTTTAGTTATTGCTCAAAGAGAGCTAGGTGTTTGTTTTATTTGTTTTTGTTTCATTAAAAATAGCGCAACCGCGCTTCAAAAATCCATTTCTGTGTTGGGTCAGTGTTTTTTAAAGAGGCAACGAACCGTGGTGAGTGCGATTCTTTCACACTAGATAAGAAAATACATTTTAAAAACTTGTTTAGCTCACTTTTAATCTAAAGCATAACTAACTGTCCCTCCAGGACAATTGTTGAAATCAGGTGAATGGCCCTCCAGTATTGTTGAATGTAGGTGAATGGCCCTCCAGTATTGTTGAATGTAGGTGAATGGCCCCCCAGTATTGTTGAATATAGGTGAATGGCCCCCCAGTATTGTTGAATGCAGGTTAATGGCCCTCCAGAACTATTGTTCCCCTAACATAGGCTTCTGTTGACACATGTGCTGACAGCTGATAGATTTCAACCTCAGAAGGGTAATGTAGTATCAGTTTACAGGACATGCACTAAATATCTTGATTTCACTGCAGCTGTAATCTTTCCCTGGAATATCTGAGCATACCATATATGTGTGTACCCTTTACTCCTAATCCACAGCCAATCCAGCCCCAGCTTTAACCCCTTCCAATAAGACATGCATTTAGGGGTCAACCTGCTTATTGTGCTGGATGCAATCCAAAACGATTCTGAGTGCACATTAATAAAATCTGGATGTAGTTTACCTAGGCAGGTAAGAAAAAATGACACAAAATTCACATCCAATTTACATTTAAAAAGGTGTGTTATTAAAACCAATTCATATGCTCATTGTTGTTCTGTGTGACCCTGATAAAGGTGCCATATACCACACTGTATAGGAAAGACAGGCAGGACAGAAGAGGCTATACTTAAGAAATAGTCTTGAAGCCCAGGTGTTAAATCAGGACAAAGAAAACAATGCAGGATCAATATGGGTCAGAATAATGGACAAAAATTCAAAGGGCATAATAATAGGAGCATGCTATAGACCGCCAAATTCAGATGCTGAGCAAAATAATCTGTTATACAATGACATTCGAAATGCGTGTAGAAAAGGAGAAGCCATACTAATGGGGGATTTCAACTTCCCCCGTATAACATGGGAAGACCCGGTGGGAAGCACGACGGACGAAATTGAAATGGTGGAAATGACAAATGACTGCTTCCTAACGCAATTTGTCAAGGGGAGGCATGCCTAGAGGGGAGCCATGCCTTGATTTAGTCTTTTCAAATAATGAAGGCAGAATAACTAAAACAGAGGACAGAGAGCCATTAGCAAACTCAGACCACAACATGGTCTCATTTGAAGTATTTTTTAAAACCCCAAAAGTAATGATTAAAGCTAAGGTTTACAATTTTAGAAAAGCAAACTATGAATGTATGAAACAGAGACTAACAGAAGTAGATTGGAGTAAAATAGAGAGAACATCCACAGAAAAAGGATGGCTGTTTTTTAAAAATGTAATACTAGATGCGCAAAAAAATTACATCACAAAAGTAGACAAATCTAAATCTAAAACAAAATGGCCAAAATGGTTTAATAGATCAATTAAAAAAATATTCAGCGAAAAAAGGCACTTTACAGAGCGTTTAAAAGGGACCAAAAACAAAGTACGCAGAAAGAGTACTTGGAACTGCAAACACAAGTCAAAAAGGAAGTTAGAAAGGCCAAGAGAGAGGTAGAAATCAATATTGCTAAGGGGGCTAAAACCAATTCCAAAATGTTTTCCAATATTATAACAGCAAGAGAACATTCAAAGAGGAGGTTAAATGTCTAAGAGACACAAATGGCAAAATCATAGATGAAGAAAAAAAAATAGCAAATATATTAAATGATTACTTTTCACAGGTTTTTACAAAGGAGGACACGGACAACATGCCCCACATGTCAACCTGTTCCTATCCAACTTTAAATAACTTTAGCATGACAGAGGCAGAAGTGTTAAAGGGACTAGGAGCTCTTAAAATAAACAAATCCCCTTGGCCGGATGAGATCCTCCCAATAGTACTCAAAGAAATGAAAGAAGTTATTTACAAACCGCTAACCAAGATCATGCAACAGTCTCTTGACACAGGGATTGTACCAACAGACTGGAAAATTGCAAACGTAATACCGATCCACAAAAAGGGAGACAAAACCGAACCAGGTAACTACAGACTAATAAGCCTGTCTTCTATTATATGTAAACTTATGGAAAGTATAATAAGATCCAAAATGGAAAATTACCTATATGGCAACAATATCCTGGGAGACAGTCAGCATGGTTTTAGGAAAGGGAGATCGTGTCTAACTAACCTATTTGACTTTTTTGAGGATGCAACATTGAAAATTGATAATTGCAAAGCATACAACATGGTTTATTTAGATTTCCAGAAAGCGTTTGACAAAGTCAAGCATAAAAGATTAATTCTCAAACTGAACGCAGTAGGGATTCAAGGAAATGCATGCACATGGATTAGGGAGTGGTTAACATCTAGAAAACAGAAAGTACTGATTAGAGGAGAAACTTCAAAATGAAGCAAGGTAACCAGTGGTGTACCACAGGGATCAGTATTAGGTCCTCTGCTATTACTGATCTACATTAATGATTTAGATTCTGGTATAGTAAGCAAACTCGTTAAATTTGCAGATGACACAAAAATAGGAGGAGTGGCAAACACTGTTGCAGCAGCAAAGGTAATTCAAAATGATCTAGACAGCATTCAGAACTGGGCAGACACATGGCAAATTAAATTTAATAGAGAAAAGTGTAAAGTATTGCATGCAGGCAATAAAAATGTGCATTATAAATATCATATGGGAGATACTGAAATTGAAGAAGGGAACTATGAAATAGACCAAGGAGTTTATGTTGACTCAGAAATGTCTTCATCTAGACAATGTGGGGAAGCTATAAAAAAAGGCCAACAAGATGCTTGGATATATCGTGAGAAGTGTTGAATTTAAATCAAGGGAAGTAATGTTAAAACTGTATAATGCATTAGTAAGACCTCACCTAGAATATTGTGTTCAGTTCTGGTCACCTTGTTACAAAAAGGATATTGCTGCTCTAGAAAGAGTGCAAAGAAGAGCAACGAGAATTATCCCAGGTTTAAAAGGCATGTCGTATGCAGACAGGCTAAAAGAATTGAATCTATTCAGTCTTGAACAAAGAAGACTACGCGGTGATCTGATTCAAACATTCAAAATCCTAAAAAGTATAGACAATGTTGACCCAGGGGACTTCTTGGACCTGAAAAAAGAAACAAGGACCAGGGGTCACAAATGGAGATTAGATAAAAGGACATTCAGAACAGAAAATAGGAGGCACTTTTTTACACAGAGAATTGTGAGGGTCTGGAACCAACTCCCCAGTAATGTTGTTGAAGCTGAAACCCTGGGATCCTTCAAGAAGCTGCTTGATGAGATTCTGGGATCAATAAGCTACTAACAACCAAACGAGCAAGATGGGCTGAATGGCTTCCTCTCGTTTGTAAACTTTCTTATGTTCTTATGTTCTTCTTATGCCTCAAATACAGACAGCGAACTGTATTGAAATTTGCAATTAAACCTGATCTTGTGCAATTGTCTAGATGAGATGCAAATCTAATTGCTATCTTGATAAAACGAGAGAATTCACTGGAATATTATAACTGCTCTTTTAAAGTTACAGTAGTTTTACTGAGATTGTACTGAGGTGTTTTGCAGTTTTAATGGGGGGGTGGTATGTGACAGGAAGACCCTGTCGCTGGTTCTTGGGTGCATGTGTGCCTTTATGGAAGCAGATGGGATGCGCAACAGGAGACGCTTTGCTCAGGAAGTAATTGAGCAGGGAGGCTCGCCCGGCACTGAGTTGATCGGGGGTCCGGATTGGCTGGGGGGCGTGCTCGGGGACAGCCTCAGACCTTGCCATACACACACACACTTTTAGAAAGGCTCAGATGCCATTGGAATGGATTGAAAAAGGCAAAACCTCCAATGTTCTGCATTTATAACTGTCCCAAATTATAGTTGGAGTATACAGTAGATTTTTAGCACATATTTTTCATATATCCAAGTCACATAATATGTGTCGCTGTTTATTACTTATCTGTTTTGGCCACTGTATTTTTCGAATGTGTGCAGACCTTTTTTCACTCCCTAAATGTTTGACGTGAGCAATTTTACCGCAGTGGAAGATCTGACCAAATGAGTATTATTTTCAGCAGCCTCTTGTTTTCCTTATTTGGTGTTACATTGTCAACCAATCCATTAGATGCAGTGAGTACATAATAGGCTAGGACCATAACTGGATTTAGTTTACATGCAATGCAGGAACCATGGCTTTATGAAAGAACAATTAAACAATAGAGATACATAAAGGGTTGCCATTTAAAAAAAAAAATAAGACCGGTTTATATATATATATATATATATATATATATATATATATATATATATATATATATATATATATATATATATAATATAATTTGTTTCTTAGCAGACGCCCTTACCCAGGGCAACTTACAGTATACAAAAAATACATCTCAAGAATTACAGTACAGTTAAGAGCAAGATACAAAATACAATGACTTCAGTCCTAATAAGAGCAAATACAAAACACAGTACAATTTGATATCGGGGCAGTTCAAGAGCAGATATTATACTCTATGATGATATAACCTTTTACGCACATGTATTTCAAAACCAAAAAAATACAAAACAAGAGGACAGCTGGGAAACAAATCCCAGGACTTTGTCTTTCTTCTTTGTCCTTTTGTTTGTGTTTTTATTTTGTCAGGCAGTAGTGCTAGAGATCAAAAGCCCAGTAGTTGTCATTTACTTTAGAATACTGTGTAAAAAACATAGCCTTATATAGAGATCTCACGAAAACCATATTTTATAATCTGTTTACCCTCTCAAGAATGAGATTAGTGAAAAATAAAGACACATTTTATAATGGAACATGAATATACACGATTACCTCCCTTATGAAAGTTTACTGTGGTAAAAAAAAAACAGAGTGCATATACCATAGGATTTTCACAGTTCACCAGTTACCATGGTATCAATACCACCATTTACCATGCCCTGTTACCATGGTATCAATACCACCATTTACCATGCCCTGTTACCATGGTATCAATACCACCATTTACCATGCCCTGTTACCATGGTATCAATACCACCATTTACCATACCCTGTTACCATGGTATCAATACCACCATTTACCATACCCTGTTACCATGGTATCAATACCACCATTTACCATGTTCTGTTACAGCGTAAATGCCAGTGTTTACCAATGTTCTTACTATAGTATTAATAACAGCATTGTTATACTATTGTTTACAATGTTCTGTTACTATGTTAGATGTACCAGTGTTTACCACAATCGATTACTATTGTACATACACTATCATGTTTAGCCTGGACCATGATAGGACTACCACTTGTAGCCCAACTGCATTTTGTACCATGTTTAAATAAAGTTTTGAATTTAAATATGTTATAGGGTGGAAGCACAGGACACAAGGTTCACAACCTACCTAAACAACCATCAGAATAGTTTGGTCGTGTATGATGGCGATTCTAAGCTGTTTGGATCAATAGAAAGAGCAATCAAACAGAATCGTTTTTTCATATTTATTTTTTATTTGGTTGCAAGCTTAATAGGACCTATGGTAACAAGCCCTGATTTAATGTAACGCTATTTATTTAAAACGGCCTTTTCTTTACAGTCTTTACATATTTAATCTTAAAACTAAAATAGCATAATCACTCCCTGGGCTTTTGGCAAATCTCTATCTGGCTGACTATGACAGCCATCTGACACAAACAGACACTTCAGGGTGGCTGTTTGCGCTAGCTGAAGGGGTGTGAGAGAAGTCCCCACCCCCTCTGGGCACAGCACGATTTCCGAAAGGCATTTGAACACAGACTCTGAAGAGGAGAAGATGCAGGTAGTTTGCTGTACCCTGGCTAGGGGCCGGAAGTGTTTTTGAAACAGTAAGAGAGGGTTTTCTTGAGTTGAGCTCTGTTTATATGGGTCCTTTAAAGTAGTCTAGTGGCTTTAAATAGTTTTAACTCTAAAGATAGGATGTTATTTCTGTGGGAGACAGTGTAGCTTGTGTTAAAGACCGTTTCTCTCAATTTTTTCAACTTTGCTCATTTAAACGTATAGGTTATGTTAAACAGATTAATCTTCTGTATTAACGTTTTAAAACGAAAAAAGCTAATGTGTACTGTGATCCTATTTCTGTGTGCATCGATGTAGATCGGGTTAAATACAGTTTAAATGCAGTTTCTCTCTCTCTCTCTCTCTCTCTCTCTCTCTCTCAATATTTTAAACCTAGTAAGTCATTTTCTTTGTTAAAAAAAACCCAAAAAAAACACGTTTATTCAGCATTTCTCCCTTTTCATTGTCTGTGTTTTATTGTGAAAATATTAAGGGGCCTTAAAGTTTGGCGGTCTCTATATGTATACACTAAGCGTGGTTGTTACATAAGCACTTGCAAAATGTAAAATCACAACCCCACAAACCTATGAATAACAGCATAATTGTCTTATTAAACACTGATTTTTGTTCCTATCATAAATATAAGCGGATATATATATATATAAGGTGGACCTTCGATGGACAAGAGCAGAAATAGAATTTTTAGATACCATAGTAAAAGTTGAAGAAGGTTCAATTGAGACTGACCTCTTCTGTAAACCTACTGACATGCACCAGTATTTACACATGCCCTCTGAACATCCGATACACACTAAAAGAGCAATCCCAAAGGGTCTAGGAATAAGAATACGAAGAATATGCTCAAAAGAAAGTGACTATGTAAAACAAAGAAATGTATTAAAAACAAATCTTAAAAAAAGAGGATAAAAAGAAAGAATTATAGAGACGGAGTTAAGAAAAGTGGATAAACTAAAAAGAGATGACCTACTAGATTATAAAAATAGAAATAAAAAGGTCAAAAGAGTCCTATTAATAATGACTTACTCTAAACTTTTGCCCAATATTTCTAAAATAGTTTGGAAACACTTGCGGGTTCTACATAATTCAGAAAAATTAAAAAAAAGTATTTCTTAAGGTCCCAGTTGTAGCATTCAAAAGAGAAGCTAATTTAGGTGATATTTTAGTTCACAGTAAACATAAAAGAGTAATTGACAAAATAGGTTCTATGAACAAGTGCACCAGTAGATGTAAAGTGTGTAAATACATGGACAAAAGTAAAAATATAATTAAACATAAGAACACCACATATCCACTAAAAACTAATATCTACTGTAAAAATAGCAATGTTGTTTATGGAATAGCCTGTGAAAAATGTGATGAAATCAAATATGTTGGAGAGACTGGAACCACTTTATACAAAAGAATTCAGAACCACCTTTCATTCATTAGAAATAAAAAAATGAATGAACCAATAGTACAGCACTTCACCAGTCAAGGACATGACATAAATGATGTAAAGTTTGTAGTATTAGAACAACTAAAATTAGACAATGCGACATATAGAAGAATAAAAGAAAGTAAATGGATAAATAGACTGAACACGATTATGCCAGCGGGACTCAACAAAAAAGAATGAACTAATTAACTTCAATAAATATATAACATTTAAATAAATAAACAAAATTCATTCAAAAGTTGTGCATGCTGATGCGCTGGGGAGGCCAAATCAAGACTGATCCTCAGAGCCAGCATTGCATGATATAATAAAATTATAAGTTTTTATAAAGTAATGTTAATTAGAATTAATACAGATTCAAAGATAGAAGTAGAAATGATGTCACAATATATAGAACACCATTACATCATGTAAGAATAAATCATGGATTTGAATGTAAACAATAACAAGTAGTTGTCATGCCGTCAAAAACCTATAAATACCTCCAATGTTTTGATTCAAACACAGGCTCCCTTGAGAAAGATATGTATAACATATCGAAACGTTGGGCAGCTGGCTCTTTGAGCTAATATATATATATATATATATATATATATATATATATATATATATATATACATATATATATATATATATATATATATATATATATATATATATATATATATATATATATATACAAGTGATCCTTTATAATAGATTGAGTGCCTCCTTCTGACTTTGTTCTGCTCTCCTCCATTGCTTCCTCAGCTGCCTCCTTTCTCTAAGCACTGCCGCCGTCTAGACTTTACAGGGATAGTTTGTACTTTCTCCTTTCTTTTTTCAACTTCAAACCCTTCGCTTCCATATGCGTAGATGGTATCCCAAAATTTATCCAGCTTCTTTTCAACTGTTACCCCTAACCTTTCCAATGCAAAACAGAGATCTGTGTTTACTGTGTCCCATGCTGTTTTCTCAGAAGCTCTTGGCCATTTAACTCCAGTCTTGTGCCCATTGAGGTTATTTTCTCTCTTACGCTGGTTCATCTGACCAGGTTCACAAGGATCATTAGGTTCATCACTAGTTGTGTTTATGCAAGTCCTCCTCTCATCTGTGACAGGGGTGCTGATATCCTGCGAACGGTGGTTTGCATCCTGTCGCTAGATTTCATTCAACTGACTTGACTGACTTCATAAAAAATACTGATCAATGGGAGGCCCTTGTCCCTTCTCCCTGAAGCATGTCATTCTCCCTAGATGAATCTTCAAACCCCTGACCGTTGTCACTTTGCTCCAGCCACAGACACAAACCTGGAGCTCAATGTCTTTGCTAACTGCAGATCTTGAGCTAGTCCTTTGCAAAATACTCTCCGTTCTCATATTCGTTTCCTTTCCGAAGTCATTAACTGTGTTGTGAAACCCTGAGTCATCTTCCACCGACTAGGGGTATTTTTCTCTTTAATTTCTTAGAAGTCTTGGGTGGGTGTCTCCAGCATACTGTTCCATTTGAAAACACAGAGCTGGATCCTGTCAGCTAGGGTGGCTAACCCCCGCTAGCCCCAATTGGACTATTTACTCCGGTCAGATGTCTCTCCAGGCTGTCACAAGGTCTTTCCCTCATTGCCAGCTGCACTATTCACAGCAGTCACTGGACGTACCTTGGTACTCTCCCGCCTACTACTGGAACTCCCTCCTGGCTGGCCTCCCTGCGTCCGCCACCCGTCCGCTCCAGCTCATCCAGAACTCCGCTGCCCGCCTGGTGTTCTCTCTGCCTCGCTTCTCCCACACAACTCCACTGCTCCGCTCACTCCACTGGCTCCCGATCACCGCTCGCATCCAGTTCAAGACTCTTGTACTAGCCTACAGATGCCTTGACCAGACTGCACCCAGCTACCTCCAGACCCTCATCTCTCCCTACACCCCCACTCTACCTCTCCGCTCCACCTGCACTAGAAGACTGGCTCTACCGCCTCTACGCTCCCCTGCCTCCAGAGCCCGCTCCTTTTCCACCCTCGCCCCGCAGTGGTGGAATGACCTTCCTACAGATGTCAGGACTGCCCAGTCCCTGACCACATTCCGGCGCCTCCTCAAGACTCACCTCTTCAGAAAGCACCTGTAGAACTCCTCTGTACTTCGCCTGGGACACTTATCACCCTTCCTTAAATGCGCTTTACTTGCTCTTATCTACCCCCTATTTTACTGCATTTAATCCTGTACGTCAGAGTACTGTAATCTGCCAAGTGTTTAATCTGTAGTATTTTGTATTTAATCATATCCTGATGTAACTATCACTGACACTTATCTGCTGTATCATTGAATTGTATTTTGTCACACTTGTAATTGATTGAACCAAAGTGATTGTATTTATCTTGCTCTTAATTGTATTATTACTTGTACTGTGATACTTGAAATGTATTTGCTTATGATTGTAAGCCGCCCTGGATAAGGGCGTCTGCTAAGTAATAAATAATAAGAAGAAGAAATCCATTAAAATAGTCTAGTGGCTTTAAATAGTTTTCCATCATGATTTCCATTACATTTACAATTATTGTGATTTGTGTTTCCAGTTATTGGATTCTGAAGTGGTACAATGTCCAAGTTGTTCAACAACACTTGATAGAGATGCTAATTTTAAAATATGGTGTGGCGGGGCAGGGCCCTGCCTGTAAATAATAATATTGTGTGGTGATTTGGTGGTGGTTGGCAGGGATGGGGTTAATTTCCTATCCCCTGCCAAAATACATGTGAGAATGTGGCTGGAGCTAATTGAATAATAGATAATTAGGCTCCAGCCACATGCTATAAAAAGAGAAAATCCTTTGTTTGGTGTTGTGCTGCTGTATTTTTGTTAAAAATGTAAGTTCAGTGAAGGCTCTGCCCAGCCTGAACAGTTTTGTGTTTGTTTAAACTTTTGTTTTGGCCCTTGCGCCGGTTATTTTGTAAGTGTTTATTGTGTGTGAGATTTGTTTTTCTTTGACCTTTTATTTTTGCTCGGTGAGCAGTGTTTTGTCTTGGATTTTTATTTTCTGTTTATTGATTAAACCGTGCAGCAGCGCTTTAACTGCAGTTTCCTGGTCTCCGAGTCTCTTTGCCTGCCGATTAACGTGGGCCCACGCTACCCTGTCACATATGGTGTCAGAGTGGGATAGCGCCCCCTAGAGACTCGAAGCGGGACTGTAGTTTTAAAAAAAAAAAAAAATGGGAAGGAAGAGCTGTAAAAAACAGCAAAAGTGTCAGCCGCCGCAACAGATGCCACTGGGGGACGTTGGCCAAGTCTACGTGGTAGATGAGTGGTGCCCTGGTTGTGGGGAGTTTGGGCACACCGTGGCCATCTGCCCCACCCAATACCAGGGAGAGGAGTGGGCTGCCCAAGCGAGCCAGGACCAGGCACCCCGGGGAAGACCCCAGAAGCGGGAGATACCAGCTGCGGCCGCAAACCGGGAGAGCAGCTGGGATGCCATCCTCCAGGCAGTCATGTATAACTGCTGGTGCCCCATCTGCGGGGAGCGGGGGCATTCCCCACTCAACTGCCCACTCCTACCAGAGGGGTGCCTGCTGCACCCATTCCCACCAGCAGAGGGAGGATGCTTGCTGGTTCCATCTCCGCCAGCAGAGGGAGCAGGCCTGCTGCTTCCCCCGCTGTAGCCAGAAGGGGAGGAGCCCCTGCCGCCTTCGCAGCCAGAAGGGGAGGGGCCCCTTCCGCCTTCGCAGCCAGAAGGGGAGGAGCCCCTGTCGCCTTCGCAGCGAGAAGGGGAGGAGCCCCTGCCGCCTTCGCAGCGAGAAGGGGAGGAGCCCCTGCCGCCTTCGCAGCGAGAAGGGGAGGAGCCCCTGCCGCCTACGCAGCCAGAAGGGGAGGAGCCCCTGCCGCCTTCGCAGCCAAAAGGGGAGGAGCCCCTGCCGCCTTTGCCATCAAGAGGAGCAGGAGCTACCTCTGCCTCCAGCACCACCATTGGGAGAAGTGGAGCTCCTGCTGCCGCCTTCATGGCCAGGAGCTCCCCTCCCGCCATCGCCTGGGGATGCCAGTTCGCCATCGCCTGGGCCTGCCTGCTGCTCTGCATCGCCTGGAGGGGCAAGTACCTTTTAACAATGCCACTGGCCCCTCAACTTAAAGATTTTTTGGAGAACCTGTTATCATCCACTTTGATTTGCTGTATTTATTTAGTAGAAGAATCATTACAACTTGTTTGAATACTTGAATGCCGTGTGTCACAAAAGAGCACTAATTTGGCAGGTAAAAGGGTGTTCAAGTCAATTGGAGTGAGCTATGATGCTTGGATCCTGCAATCGAGCGAAAGCTAAGGGAAAAATATTCCAAGACATGCTAGGATTCACTGCAACGATATTAAAATGTACACAATAATGTGTACAAGGCACTAAAGAGTGAGCATTAATTTGCAAATCCCTCTTAGCAGAACGAGTCCCTTGTTTTTAAGGTCCATGTAAAGGTATGGTTTCTAAAGTTATTTTGACTGGAGTGTGACTGTATACAAGCTGGTCAAAAACTTCCCACTGCTCCTTCATTTTATGCATTTATAGTATTTGGCTTTTGTCGACTCTTTCTACCATTATCCACAGCTGCTTTGTTGTGTTTAACAGAGGAATTAAATCTTGAATGTCACTGTGGCAAAGTGCCCCGCCCCTGTGTGCATTTGTGTGTTCTGTGTTGTGTATATGCGTGCGTATGTTAATGTTGGTGTATAGATTGGTACACGGGATATAAACGGGTCTGTGTTTCACGTATATTTAAAGTGTAGATTTGTATTTAGGCACGAGGAGAGCACAAATCACTTCACGTGCTGGTTAAATGTAATATGCGAGCACGGGGTTGCACAGAATTAATTCACGTGCTGGGATTCAAGTGAATAATTAATTAGTAATTGAATCCCAGCACAACAGTATAAATAGGCACATTTTTCGTTCAGTCAGGGTTGGGTGTTCGGAAGAGGAGAACGGGTGAGAGAGAGAGAGGAGAAACTAGAACGTAAAATCATTAAACGTAAAGATAAGTGTGTGTACTCACCGTGTTTGTTTGTCTCCGTGCACCGTTTGTTAAGTGTGTAGTCCGTTTTGTTTGTCTATTTATTTTGGCGTGAAGTGCCGTGTCCCGTGTTTTTGTCTGTTCCAACCCAAGTCTCTCTGTATTCCTTCCTGCTTCTGGTCTGACGCCACCCACTCCGGCCGTCTTTGTGACACGTGGTGTCCTGCGTGGGATCGACAGCGCCTCCAGGACTCAGGCCAGAGCAGGAACCGCAGTTTGGATTTAAAAAAAAGAAAAAAAAAAAAAAAAAAAGGTCAATGGCAGAAGACGCCATCAAACTGCGGGGCTGGTTCCTAGAGAATGCTGG
This sequence comes from Acipenser ruthenus, assembly GCF_902713425.1. Lineage (NCBI taxonomy): Eukaryota > Metazoa > Chordata > Actinopteri > Acipenseriformes > Acipenseridae > Acipenser > Acipenser ruthenus. The sequence continues at coordinate 12,097,047 of NC_081193.1, forward strand.
GCTGGAGGCCCAGTCTCTGCCCATAATCGTCCGGGCCCTGTGGATGATGGACAGTGAGAGATGGGAGGCCTATCAGGAGGAACACACCCCAAACACCTTGGAGGAAGGTGTGGAGTTTCTCCTCAGCTACCTGGAGGCAACGATAAAAGGAACAGCAGCCCAGGTAGCAGGCCCACCAGCAGAGGGTGAATGCCTGCTGTCCCCATCTCCACCAGCAGAGGGTGAATGCCTGCTGGTTTTGCCTCCACAGCCCAAATGGGAGGAGCCTGAGCGTCCACAGCCCAAATGGGAGGAGCCTGAGCGTCCGCAGCCCAAGCGGAAGGAGCCCGAACATCCTACGCCTGAGTGGGAGGAGCCCGAACGTCCTACGCCTGAGTGGGAGGAGCCCGAACGTCCTACGCCTGAGTGGGAGGAGCCCGAACGTCCTACGCCTGAGTGGGAGGAGCCCGAACGTCCTACGCCTGAGTGGGAGGAGCCCGAACGTCCTACGCCTGAGTGGGGGGAGCCCGAACGTCCACAGCCCAAGAGGGGGGAGTCGGTGCGTCCACAGCCCAAAAGGGAGGAGTCGGTGCGTCCACAGCCCAAAAGGGAGGAGTCGGTGCGTCCACAGCCCAAAGGGAGGCAAGTCGGGGCTTCCACAGCCCTGGGACCCAAGCCACCAGCAGAGGGAAAATGCCTGCTGGTTCAGCCCCAAGAGCCGGAAGGGGAGGGGTTACAGGCTCAACCCCCTGAAAATTTTTGGGGGGGAGAAGGGCAGGATGCTGGTGTCCCCCAGCAGCCTCTCGCTATGCTGCTGAAGGCAGCACGGCGCGCACATGCCCAGCCGCCACAGCAGAGGGAGCCAGCACCGCCAGGAGCAGAGGAGCAGGAGCTGCCTCTGCCTCCGCCACCACCACCACAAGGAGCAGAGGAGCAGGAGCTGCCTCTGCCTCCGCCACCACCACCGCAAGGAGCAGAGGAGCAGGAGCTGCCTCTGCCTCCGCCACCACCACCGCAAGGAGCAGAGGAGCTGGAGCTGCCTCTGCCTCCACCACCGCCAGGAGCAGAGGAGCTGGAGCTGCCTCTGCCTCCACCACCGCCAGGAGCAGAGGAGCTGGAGCTGCCTCTGCCTCCACCACCGCCAGGAGCAGAGGAGCTGGAGCTGCCTCTGCCTCCGCCACCGCCTGGAGCAGAGGAGCTGGAGCTGCCTCTGCTGCCCGTACCTCCGCAGGGAGTACGGTGGCCGGAGCCCCAGAAAGGGGAGCTGCCGGCCACGAAGAAGGGGGATGAGGTCTGGAGACCACTTTCCCCAGCAGCAGTTTCGCTGCAGGAGTTCTTGTGGCCGGAGCCCCACCAAAGGGAGCTGCCGGCTATGAAGAAGGGGGAGGTCGGGGGACCACCTGCCCCCGCAGCTTTTTCGCTGCAGGACGGGACCAGCATGCTGTCAGCCGTGCCACTACCGGCAGGGGAGCTGACAGCATGTCCAGCCATGGGCCCACTAAAGCCTCCCTTCCCAGCCTGAGACTTTGGCCTGGACTGCTGGGTATTTAAGGGGGGAGGTGGCCGTTGAGGCCATGTGTGCTGCGCACAAGGGGGGGTATATGTGGCAAAGTGCCCCGCCCCTGTGTGCATTTGTGTGTTCTGTGTTGTGTATATGCGTGCGTATGTTAATGTTGGTGTATAGATTGGTACACGGGATATAAACGGGTCTGTGTTTCACGTATATTTAAAGTGTAGATTTGTATTTAGGCACGAGGAGAGCACAAATCACTTCACGTGCTGGTTAAATGTAATATGCGAGCACGGGGTTGCACAGAATTAATTCACGTGCTGGGATTCAAGTGAATAATTAATTAGTAATTGAATCCCAGCACAACAGTATAAATAGGCACATTTTTCGTTCAGTCAGGGTTGGGTGTTCGGAAGAGGAGAACGGGTGAGAGAGAGAGAGGAGAAACTAGAACGTAAAATCATTAAACGTAAAGATAAGTGTGTGTACTCACCGTGTTTGTTTGTCTCCGTGCACCGTTTGTTAAGTGTGTAGTCCGTTTTGTTTGTCTATTTATTTTGGCGTGAAGTGCCGTGTCCCGTGTTTTTGTCTGTTCCAACCTTTTATTTTCTGTTCTGTTTATTAAATGCTGAGCGCGATCACGCGCCCAGCTTATACCAAACCCCAAGTCTCTCTGTATTCCTTCCTGCTTCTGGTCTGACGCCACCCACTCCGGCCGTCTTTGTGACAGTCACATAGGGCTTTTCCCACTTACAGTTGCCTGCAAGTCTGCTTTGAATGTTGTATTTTAAGAAACCCTACCCTGTTTTAAGGCATTTTAAGCTCTCATTCCTTCACAGAAAGGGTGTGCCTTTAAACAAAACTTAAGGGGTGTGTTTTAATTGTATATTACTAGCTGAAGTACCTGGCGTTGCCCGGGGAAATTCAATATTTCATGCATGACAAATTGGGGAACGGTAACCTTATGGTTTCCTATAAGTTACCATGTCGTACAATGCGCTCGGAGGACTTTCCCTTTTTTTAACTATTTTTTGGGGGGTTTTGCTATTTTAAATTGTATTATTTTGTTAATTTTATTAATTTTTTTGGTTTTGTGGGTTTCTTTAATTTGAGATACATGGCTACTGTAGTGATCCAGCAATGGGGTTACTAAAATTCTGGGGGTCAAAAATTCTGGATCCAAACATAGCCCTCGACCTTCCCCTGGATGAAAGAGGAGGCCATGCAAAGTTTGGTTGCACTGGCTCCTGCGGGGTCCGAATGCATAAAGGAACAGACAGACAGACAAACTTTCTTCTTTACATATTAAGATTTAATTTAATGAAACAATTATTTTCCAGTTTTAAGTACTGTGATAGATTTATTTTCTTTGATTACTAATTTGCATATTTCCATTTAAGAGTAAAATAAATCTTATTTGTATAAAATATATTACTTATACTGTATGTGCCATTTGTATTGCCAATACATAGGGTTTAGTAAAGTATTGCTGTATTTAAGAGTGCATTTAGTTTAGTCAGTAATGAACTTACATGTATTCTGACTAATCTGCTGGTTACGTTCTATATATAATGACTTTGGATTGATTACTGCATGATGAGCTAGTGCACTGTGTATTGTTTGTTTGCTGTTGAAGAAGTAAGCCACTTGGAGCCTGCATGCTGCTTATTCTGCTGTATGGAATAAAACATTGCCCTTTCATTCTAAAGTTTTTATCAGCCTTTCTTTTCAAAATAAGCTTGATTCAAACTTACAGTATTTTGCGTCACATACCAGATGTTCAAGTAAATCAAGATGTCAAAGCAATTACTGGTACTGTGTTTAGCACACACCCTGTATAACACTCATCCCTTGTAAAAATGTGAAGAAGAGTCAAGCAAATAATAAACTGTGTTTATACATACTATTTTATCAATGTGTCGGTTAAGCATAAGCTATACGTTTATTGTATTTTTTCTCAAATATAAATAAAAGCTTGACAGGTACATTGGTGTTTGTTGAGAGCTGAAGCTCAGGACAGAGTAAGAGGTGAAAAGCAAAGTAAACTATCAGCTGCTCAAAATGATCACTTATAAAGGAACCATGTTTACATGTTCTGAAATAGAAATGCTTACAGTAGCTGAGTATTATTATTATTATTATTGTTATTATTATTATTAATTTATTAGCAGGCGCCCTTATCCAGGGTGTCTTACAGTTGTTACAGAATATCACATTGCAAAATATCATATAATGAAATATCACATTACAGATAAGAGCAGTTATAAAATACAATAGTCAGTAGTAAATAGGAGCAAATTCAACCAAGAAGAAAAATACAGTAAATAATTAGATAAGAGTGATTTCGACTAAGAGCAGTCAAACTTACAGTAAAACAATTTGCTTATGAAAGAGTAAATTCCATTATGAGCAAGTAGTAAGTGCAATAAATGGCTAAGAATGATTTCAATTGAGAACAATTACAAAAAATGTGAATACGGTTACCTTTAAGAGTAAAATCAATTACAAGAGAAAATAGTTATAATTGAGAGCAGTAGTAGAATACAGAAAAGTGTGGTGCAGGTAAGTGCAAATGCAAGGTAAGGCAAGTATTGATCAATCAATCTTTATTTTATACAACGCCTTTCATAGTGAACCACCTTCACAAAGCGCTTTACAAGATGCAGTAACAACAAGAAAATCCATAATACTTTAAATACAGAGAAATGCATAACACATGATATACAGTAAAAAACAATGCATAATACAATACAGTGAAAAATGCATAATACATGATGTAGTAGCATAATACATGAAATAGTAGCAACAACACAACAGCTAATAGCAGATATCAGGCTTAAAGAGCATGGAAAGCAAGAGAGAACAAGTGGGTCTTGAGAGTTGATTTAAAGCAAGCGACGGTGGGAGCGTCACGCACCAAAGCTAGGAGAGATTTCCAAAGAGTCGGAGCCATGAAGCTAAACGAGCGTTCTCCAAGTGTGGTGCACTTTTGCTTGGGGATAACAAGCAGGCCAGAGTCGGAGGACCTCAGCTTGGGGGCAGGGACATAGCGGGTCAGCAGGTTGAGGAGGTACCCGGGACCTGTGTGATGAAGGGCATTGTAGGTGAGCAGGAGAGTTTTGAAAATAATCCTGAACTTTACAGGTATCCAGTGCAGCTGGGCAAGACATGGAGGATGATGTGACCATGTTTTTTACATCTGGTAAGGATCCTGGCAGCGGCATTCTGGACTAGCTGCAGTCGGTTTATGGTGCATGCCGGGAGACCACCATAAAAGAGTTGCAGTAGTTGAGTTGAGAGGAGACAAATGCATGGCAAAGTATCTCCACATCCAGGAGAGAAAGGTAGGGACGGACTTTGGAGATGTTTCGAAGATGGTAGAAGGAAGATCTGACCACAGAAGAGATGTGGGCATCAAAGGAGAGGCTGCTGTCAAGAAGTATCCCAAGGCTTCGTACTGTGGGGGAAGGCAGCAGCAGACAGTTTCTGAGGTTCAGGGCAGCTATATTGAGATTCTTAAGTTGAATTTTAGATCCTACTAGAAGGAGTTCAGATTTGCTAGTGTTCAGCAGAAGAAAATTGGAAGACATCCAGGCCTGGATGTCTTGAATGCAAGCCGAGAGCCGGACCATTGCAGAAGCGCGTCCAGGGTCAAGTTTTAAGTAGAGCTGGGTGTCATCAACTGTGTTGGCGGATGAAGTGACCCAAGGGAAGCATGAAGATATTGAAGAGAATGGGCCCAAAAACACATCCTTGGGGGATACCACAAGTGACTGGGTTTGCGACACCACTGCATCCAGCATAGACAACAGACTGCATGTGTCCGGATAGGTAAGAGGACATCCAGGAGAGTCAGGTTCCAGAGATCCCAGCATACCCAGGCGGTCAAGAAGAATGCCATAATCTATGGTGTCAAAAGCGACTGTTAGGTCAAGGAGGACAAGCACAGAGGGACCACCAGCATCAGCATTAAGCAGGAGATCATTCACAATCCGAAGCTGAGCAGTTTCAGTACTATGATGCGGGCGGAAACCAGACTGTAGAGATTCAAGCAGATTGTTATCCATGAGATGTTTCATCAGCTGACTAACTACAGCCCTTTCGACAGTTTTGGAGAGAAAAAGGAGATTGGAGATGGGACGTTGTGGCAGGGATGGCGAGTGGTGACGTCAGGCCAGAAGCAGAAACCAAAACACAAAGGCAGTACTGCAGTGAAAAAGAGACGTGGCGGGCGCGGTTTATTTAAATACAAAAATAAAATAAATATTCAAACGAGCAAAATAAAAAGGTGAACAAAATAATCACGAACACAAACCAAAACAATACAGGTCAGGCTGGGCAATTGCTGTCACTGTTCCTGTATATAATTTTACTCAAAATACTTAAATATCTCTCCTCTCCCTCTCCTGTACTTTCCTCTGTACATCCACCACCTGGAACCGAGAGCGCTGCAGGTTTATATGCAGGTGACCATCTCCCGATTTAGCAACAAATTAATCACTTAATTAATTAGGGCGATGGCCACCTTCTGCACAAGGTTTTTAATTATTCCTGGCAGAGGACGAGTACTTGCCTCTGCCAGAACACATTTTAAATGAAAACAAAACAATAACAAATAAATGCACGGCTACGCCGTCATATTTAAATACAATAACAAAACACGGCTCTGCCTCTACATTTCTAAAATAAACCATAACAATAATACAACAATAAACCATCATAATAACAATAACAATACAACAAAACAAATACAAAACCCTGAAGGCCAGCACCTTGCTCGTCCTATATAATAAATACATAAATCATAAAACAAATACAAAATAACACAGTGGCAGGACTTCCGGTCGAGCGCTAGATGGAGTAGACACGTGTGAGGCTCGCTCCCACAAACTATTATAAATTTAATTATCAAACCCATTCTTGATTTTTTTGTAACATATCTGTACACCTGCCATATGATGTCAAAGCTAAATAAACCTAAACGAGGGACGACAGACTCTTTACCTCTGGATTTCGCTACCAAGGGGCCTGCTGACCCGGCCGGGCCTGCGCCGGTTTCGATGTCTGCCGTAGTTTCCGAGCTAGAAAAGTTCCGCGTAGCCCTTACCGCTGACCTTACGGCAGAGTTTCAAAACTCGTTTGCATCTTTTAAAGCTTCCATTGATGCCATCCAGACCACCGTTACCTCCCATGGACACCGCATCGATAGCCTCGAGCATTCGGCTGACGACACCGGGGATCGAGTTCGTGAGTTGGAGGCCTCTTGTGTTTCACTTGCTGCTGACAACAAGGCAATTAAGGAGAAGTTGTCGGATCTAGAAAACCGCAGTAGGCGTCAGAATCTCCAAATCATCGGCCTGCCAGAGGGGTTTGAGAGTTCGCATTTCTGATTTCTTTGTGGAGTTATTTGGGAGTGGGGCGCTGGGATCGACTCTGGAGCTGGATCGGGCACATCGTTCTCTGGTGCCGAGGCCGGCCCCTCACCTAAGGCCCAGACCTGTGATCGTCCACTTTCATCGCTATCAGACCAAGGAGCTTGTCCTCCAGCTGGCGAGAGAGCGGGGTACCCTCACCTTTCGGGGTGGCTTAACCCTTTGCGGTCCATTGTCGGACTGGGTCCGACATTGCAATTATTCCTCACAGGTCCTTTGTCGGACTGGGTCCGACATCATTATAGCAAACGCAATAAACGGGTGTTAAGTCGTTTTTTCTCCGGAAAAACCCGAGAAAACCATTCAATTGCCGAGTGGGAGCGACAGGAGCCGAGACAAGTTTGAAAAAAAAAAAAAAAAAAGGCGTATTTCATGATTAGTCATACATGGTATCAGGTATCAGATAATGGGGCGTTCATAGTAAACAAGCTGGCTGAGTGCTTCAGCGCACTGAGACTATCATGGACATTTGCAGAGCTTTTTTCAGATGTTATAGTAATAAAATAATGACATGGATCGCATTATTGAGGAGTTTGGTGATAAAACGAGTGATCTGGAGATGATCGATCGGTATGTACGACTATTATTATTATTATTATTTATTTCTTACATAGCTGAACGCTATAGCAAACGAAAGGGTGGGGCGGGGCTGGAGATGCCTAGTGAGTGCTTTGTTGATATGCAGGGCCATTTAAACCCGTTTGACTGTGAAAAAAAACACTTTTAAACAGCGCGTATAAAATTAACTGCGCGTGTGAAAATTAATTAGACCTGGCATGCCTAACGCGCGATTAATAAATGGACCGCAAAGGGTTAATCCAAGTTCTTTTGCCTTTGTTCTCTTTTTTTTATTGGGTCTCCAGACAACTGCACTATCTATAGCATGATGTTTAAAGGTGACAATGGATCTCTTTTCCCTGATCTTATTTTTTTACAGCCTATAGTTTGATCTTGTATTTTTGCTATTATGATGTCTGCTAATAGAGGAACTGGTGTCAAGTTTGTAAGTTGGAATGTAAAAGGGCTAAATCACCCAGTGAAACGAAATAAGGTTCTAGCACATCTCCAGCATTTCAATGCTGGCATTGCATTCTTGCAGGAAACCCATTTCTGAATGTCAGATCACTTCCGTGTGCGCAGGGATTGGGTGGGGCAGCTCTATCATTCAACATTTCATGCTAAGGCCAGAGGTGCTGCAATCTTAGTACATACGAATATGATTTTGGCCAATGTCTATGCCCCACACTGGGATGACAGGGATTTTATTACAATTTTTTTAGCCTCACTTCCTGATTTAAATACACATCACTTGCTTTTAGGTGGGGACTTTAACTTGCTTGAATCCTGCTTTAGATCGTTCACCCTCGAAATCTACCTCACTTTCTAAAACTGCGTTAACCATCCGATCCTTTCTGTCAGACTACAGTGTTTCTGATCCGTGGCGTTTTTTATTTCCTACAGGTAAACAGTACTCTTTTTTTTCTCCTGTTCACCACACATTCTCACAAATGGATTATTTTTTTTCTGGATAATAAACTGCTGTCGGCTGTTCGTTCTAGTATGTATCACAGCATAGTTATATCTGATCATGCCCCTGTTATATTAGAACTGAATTTTCCAAATCAGGTTATACCCAGAACTCCTTGGCATTTTAGTAGTTTGCTGCTTTCAGATGAAAATGTTGTCTAATTTATGTCTGAACAGATTACTTATTTTTTTGATACGAATAACTCCCCAGGAGTCCCAATTACAACAGTATGGGAGGCAATGAAAGCTTACCATCTCTTTCACTGCTCAAAAGAACAAGTGTTGTAAGAAGAGATTGTCAGAGCTAACTGATCTTATTTTCCAGCTGGAGCAGCAGTATGCTGTTTTACCCACTGTAGGGAAAAATTGATGAAACCTGAAAAACAATATTAGTGAAGCCAGAAATATGTTTATTGACACTCCACGACCACCCCCCCCCCCCCCCCCCCCCCCCCCCCCTCATCAGATGAGGAATCTCGAGTCTGCCCGCAGCTTTCTGTTTCGTTCTCGATATCCCGGGCGAGCTCCCAATTATAGGGAAAAATTGATGAAACCTGAAAAACAATATTCGTGAAGCCAAAAATATGTTTATTGCTGTAATACAAGAATATAACTATTTTAAGAAAGCAGAGACAAATGCTCTGGGTCACAGCGGATGGAATCTGTGCCACAGACAATGGCTGCAATCACTTTTTAATAACATAGAACACTCTCCTATAATGACATAATTTGAGACCCTCCCCACCTAGACCTGTGTACGTGGCCAGTCGCCAAGCCTCTCCCACATTCCTTTGCATCTATAGATTCTCTGAGATTTTCCCATCCCCCCATGCAATCAAACAGAGCAGAACAGAGACCCTTTCCACAAATGCCCATAAATGGTCATATTTGCTGTCCCTGCATTCCAAAATACCCCACCTAAACTCTGTGCTCAATGTCTCTCCATTGAAAATACCATACAAACAATATATTAATATGGACTATCAAATTTCCTTACACCACCCCTGATTTGTATAAGGAGCAACTACGACAAACAGAATTTGATTTACTTGCCTCTCAACGTATAGAAAAACAAATACTCAGATCACGTTATGTTTTGTATGACCATGGTGATAAAGCAAGCAAGCTTTTAGCTCACCAACTGCGTCAATCCAGTGCCTCTCACTTGATTACTGAAATTCAAACACAATCAGGCTCTGTTACAACTGAGCAAAAAGCTATCAATGAGCAATTTAAATGGCTTTACTCAAATTTATATACTTCTGAATCTGTTATCGATCATTCTTTAATTGACTCTTTTTTTCAGAACCTCGACCTGCCTTCTATCAACCCCCAATCAAAGGCTAGCTTAGAGGAGCCCTTTTCTATTGAGGAACTAACAGAAAAGTGGCAAATCTCCTGGACCTTTATCAAGCCTCAATATCCTTACTGTTAAAAAAGAATAAGGACCCTCTCGATTGCAGCTAATATCGCCCAGTTTCATTACTTAACGCAGATGTCAAGATTTTAGCTAAAGCTTTAGCTCGCAGGCTCGAATCAATTATTCCTTCTACTGTCTGTTCAGATCAGACAGGTTTCATCCAGAACCGCCACTCTTTTTTTAACTGAAGACGTTTGTTTAATATTATCTATACATCTTCGGCTCATCCGGATCCTGAAGTGCTTATTCCATTAGAAAGCTTTCGTCCGCGTGGAATAGGATTACCTCTTTGCTACCCTTCAAAAATTTGGATTTGGTCAGAACTTTATTTCTTGGATAAAATTACTCTATACGTCTCCTTTGCCTCAGTTTGTACCAACAGTATGAACTCTGGATACTTTTCTCTGCAGCGTGGAACCTGTCAGGGATGCCCCTTATCTCCTCTATTATTTGCCATTTCAATTGAGCCCCTTGCTGCTTCCCTTCATTGTAATCATCTTATTAGTGGGGTGGTCCGTGGTGGCCTAGGAGCAAAAGGTATCCCTTTATGCTGATGATCTCCTTCTTTATGTATCTGACCCTTCTGCATCCCTACCCTAGATCAATTTGGTAAATTTTCTGGATACAAACTTATGTCACGGGTGACCTCGAACCAGTTATTATGTGTAGTAAGAAATTGGATTCCTTTGCATGGAGAATTTCAGTGGCTAGAGTTCACGGCTCCTCGATTGATTCAGATTCAGTTGTATTAAGTCTGCCCACTAATAATGTAGAGCAAAATAGGTATTGTGGTGTTTGCAGAGCCGACCCGAGCTGAACCCAAGACAGAAGTGGAGTCCTGCTGGGAACGAGCTGAAACATTGGACATGGACTGGATGATTTAAAAATGAAATGTATTAATGAGATGATATGTGCTGTAACCATTTGTAATGTTTGAATAATCTTTAGTCTGTAACAAATACTGTAAAGTGCTCTCTCTGTAAGACCGTATAACAGAATCTGGTACAACTTGATACACTGGCCGGCCTTGAGCAGTCTCTTATTAAAATTGGCACGATTCCCAGAATTTAGTGCTAAAATCTCTGTTAAGACTTTTCAGCTTGACTACAGAATAATGCTGTACTAATAGATGTATGTTAATATGCTTGTTTTAAATGGTATAGATTGTTGTGGTAACATATAATCATAGGTAGTGATAATTATTGTTAGTATGAAATACTATGAACAATTTTTATGTATAAGATCATATGATTCACTATGCTTAATATGATAGCATACCTGAAGCTGTTTTCTATCAAGATGAGCATAGTTAAAAACTGAGTCCTAATTCAATGAAAAGAATTACTGTGTGCTTACATTCAAGAATTATAACTTCTGAATATAAAGGGAAAAGGAGTTAGGAGTATTCTTAAGGGAAAGAGAAAAACAGAAAAGGATTAAAAGACCTCGCTTTGAGTAGGTTTCTGCTTGTAATTCAGTTTTAAAATAAGTAGGTGAGTAAGAACAACCTAGAGTAAAAGCAGACTATAACTTAAGAAAAATAAGCATTGTCAGAAGATACACCACAAATAGAGAGCAGAAAAATTGAATAAAATCCTATTGTAATATTGCGGATATACTGCTGCTAGCAGAAAGTAATAAGGTTAGCAGCCATACGCTATAAGAAGTAATGTACTAGTTTGACTCTGAAGTTAAAAGACGCAGCATAAAAAGATGTTGTGTTTAAAATACAAAATAAAAAGATTGAAAAAATATTGAAGAATAACTTTATAAGCAAAAGATAGGCTTTGGAAAAGTCAACTCTGTGTAACCTGCTTTATCGGACTTTCTACAAGCCTGCCCTTGGAGGGATCAGTGCTTGAGGCCAAGAGGTCTTCATTGGCAAGAGAAGCGGGGATTCTCTTATCAGGAATTTACGGTGTCAAGGCTAGAAGTATTTTTCAATTTAGAAGAAGGAAGGACAGAATAGAAATGGTCTAATTCCAAAATATATTAAGATAGTTAGTTGCCGGGCGGAACAAGCACGTAAGATACAGGTGTAAGGAAAGTTCTAGGGAACATTAATCACTATTAAACTTGGCAAGAAAAGAGGTGTCTCCAGCAAGCTGGTTTTAGCCAGTATGTGTATAGCTGAAAAATACAGGGTCATCTGGATGTCAATTAAGTTCAAGCTACCAGGGGCCCATAGGAGAAAAACATTACAGCTTTACAGCTCAGTAAAATAGTTAGGTTTTCCATAAGGAGAAATCTCTACACTAAAAAGATATAAGATGGAAGTTCCCTATAATACTGGCTAAACATACACCAGTAAGGAAGGAAACTAATTTGACTGAGATGATATGAAGGAATATATTTTTGAAAGCCAAGTTCATGTAATCAATTATAACCATTATAAACTATAAACTGCTATATTATGATATAAACTGTTGGTGTTGCATATATTCAAAAAACACCACTTTTCTTATATTGGTGCTTCATATATTTAAACACCACTCCTTTTTATAATGCACCCATATTAAGTAGTGAATCAAGGTAGCAGGGATTTTGTGAACTCTGCTTCATCTAACTTTTCAGATGAAGGAGGGGGGCCAAGAATGAGTGGATGAGAACATGGGCTAGTGTTGATTTGTTGGCATATGACTTTAATTGAGTCTGAGGAGTTGGTTGAATTCTTTAGAGATTACTGTTTGCCAAGAGATAAGGACTGTCAATATAGATTGATGACTGGATCTAATTGGGGCTTCCCATTGCTTTCAATGGGACGAAAATTGTATAAAAACCCTGGGCCGATCACACTGAGACCACCACAATCAAGCTTGGCAGAGCTACGTGGTCCATCCTTTGCAGATCTCTACAGAACAGTCCTTCTCTTTTGTTCACGCTACTCTTCCTTATAATAGGAGGTAAGCATATTAATGGTATTATTGTATCTCGCATTTATTGGTTATATTGCTATGAGGTTTTGAAACAATGTTTTAGTATTAAGAGTGTTATATTGAATGTGCTAAAACATAGCAGTGGGTGCTTGTAGGCTTTGTGCTTAACCAGCCTGAGGGCTGCACTGAATACATATAATTGTATTATGTTATTGAAGTATTAAATGCTGAAGCTTGTAATAAACTTAGGATTGCTAATTATTGTTACATGTTTTCGGGTTTTAGTAGTATGCGCAAACTACTAAACCAATATTAAAGGCATTTTAATAAAACGAAGGAGCGCTGATGTTGCTCTGATTCGTAAAACTTTGAATAAATGAGTCTGAGTGATTTTCTTGATTAAATAAAAAGGTTTTAAGGACACACCGCTCGTCCAGTGCTCGAACATAAACCACTAGGAGTTTTAAACATCTCTGTCCGCCTTAACGTCTCCCCTGAGTTAAGAGTGTGTGCAGAGCAAATAATATAATAAAAGAGAACGTGAAAAGTGAAAACGTGACACTTAATTTACATAAGAGTGGATTATTTCCAATCAATCCTGCAGCAATACATTGTCAATTTGCTGATCTACCTTTCAAAATTACTTATGATAAATTTATCATATCTAGGAATTTCTGTAACAAGGTCCTATGTAGATCTCTTTAAATCTAATTTCACCCCCTTAGTGGAACATATTAAACAAGATTTTATCCGCTGGTCCACTTTGCCTCTCTCACTTGCTGGCCGCATTAATTCAGTTCAAATGAATGTGCTACCTGAATTCTTATTTTTTTTCCAGTGTATTCCTATTTTTATTCCTAAATCTTTTTTCAATACACTGGATACACTAATTTCATATTTTATATGGAATAAGAAAAACCCACGTATTCGCAGGTCCCTCTTACAACGGCCTAAAAGCTTGGGAGGTTTGGCCTTGCCCAGTTTTCAATTCTATTATTGGTCAGCTAACATTCGTTGTATCACATACTGGCTCCACCAACATCTACAGCAGACAGGGCCTGCCTGGTTACTGATAGAAGCTGTCTCTTGTCAACCCATATCTTTAGTAGCATTGATGTGTTCCTCTCTGCCTCTTTCTCTCACACAGTTTAGTTCCAACCCTGTAGTAAGGCATTCCCTTAGGATGTGGGCCCAGTTCAGACAGAATTTTGGTTTTCAATCTCAGTCAGTGTTTTCACCCATTGCTATGAATCATAATTTTGCACCCTCTTTGAGTGATGTTTCCTTCCAGGTGTGGCATGATAAGAGTCTGAAATTTGTGAAAGATCTGTATATTGATGATAATTTTACTTCTTTTGAGCAACTTTCTCAAAAATGTAATATTCCAAATAAACATTTCTTTCGGTACTTGCAGATTCAACACTTTGTGCTTAGTAAGGTGACTCATTTCCCCAGTGCACCTGCTGAATCCCCCATTGACTCTCTACTTAAACTTAATCCTCAATGTAGGGGTATGATTTTTAAAATGTACAATTCTATTTTCTCTTTAAACTGTCCTCCAATATCTACTGTAAGGGCTGCCTGGGAGCAGGACCTTGGCTTTAGTTTTACAGACGACATTTGGGATTCTGTTGTTTTAAGAGTACATTCCTCTTCTATATGTGCACGTCACACTCTGATTCAATTCAAAATCCTCCATCGCATCCAAAACTAAATTGGCAAATATCTATCCTAATATTGATCCTACATGTGATAGATGTAAGCAGGCTCCAGCCTTATTGATCCATATGTTTTGGACCTGTCCTAGGCTAACCACATTTTGGAACTTTGTTTTTGAAACCTTCTCCCAAATTTTTTGTTTGCCCATTGACCCTATACCACTTATAGCGATATTTGGAGCTGCACCGGATGGTCTACTTTTGTCCAAATACCAATCCAGCATACTGGCTTTTGCATCTCTTCTGGCTCACCGCCTCATTTTGATGAATTGGAAACAAGCTGCCCCGCCCTCTCATGTCAATTGGGTAAGAGACATCATGCAATTTCTCAAAAATAGATTCACTTAATGGATCTAGCACTACATTTTATACTGCATGGCAACCCTTTCTCTCATATTTTGACACCTTAGAACTTACAGCTCCCTCTCCTTAATTCCTGTTATTATTCTTGGCTGTATGTTCTTGCAATAGTCTGAGACCCAGCTCCCCCCCTTTTTTTGTGTATCCAATTGTGGCAAAGTGGTAAGTGGTAGCAGGTGCAGTGCGGATACCGTAATTCCAAGAATCACACAGACAACAAAGTACGGGTGAAAATGTTTTAATGGTTTATAATCCAATGGTCTGATGACCTGCCAGTAAATAATAAAGAGCTGGCAATACACAACAATGTGTATTGCGCAGTGATGAAACAAAGGGTTGCAGTCCCGCAAATGAAAAACACGGTACAAAACACACACAATTAGACACACACGATCACTGTTCCAAAGTGAGTGCTCTCAGTGCTTGTGGTGAAGTACTATATAATACGTGCTTTTAGTGAAACAGGTGCTGATAACAATGTTTATTCGTGACGGTAGTGCAGTGGTGATCCGGTTTCGTGCTGGCCCTTGGCGACAGCTCCGGATTTGTGTTTAGCCGTCTAGTGATAACAAACACAGGCAATTACTAAACAGACAAACAAACAAAACACTCACAAACTCTTTTAATTATTTTGGGCAATCTCCCGGTCCTTCCAGTTTCCTCGTCAAAACCCAAGCAAAGGAAAAGATTTACAATTCTCCAGCCCCTTTTATGCGATTATGCATGACCCCTTGGTAAATGATTACAGCTGACTCTATTGCCTGCAGCTGCTACCTCGTTTACCTTCCAGGTCAATACATTCTCACACTGGAGTCTCGTCTTTTTCCAGGCTGACTGACTTCCCGACCCAGGGAATGAACTGTCAGGACAACCTGTCCAAAGCCTTTCCCTTTCGCTACTTTGTATCCTCACAGGTCGAGAGGGAGATTTACGACCAGAACTCATTATATTTCCGTCACACCAATGCAGGTACTTTTGATTATTGACTGTGTGCTGTATGGCTAATAAGATGATTTAGCCTATACATATTTTTATTTACTTATTTTATTTTCAATGATGTCACCGTACACTAATGCAGTTATTTATTTATTTATTTATTTATTTCCCTCATTGTTTTTGTATTATGTTTGAAAGCAGAAAATTAATAAAAAATAATTTAAATAAAATACCACAGGGGCGGAGAGGGAAACCCCGTTCGAAAAATAAATAAACAAATAAATGTACAGGCTCCTCGCCCTGTTACAGACGGAAATTAGATAAGTCAGCTGGGTCGAGTGAGGGTTTTTTGAGTACTGGGGTAACTCCGGCAAGCTTAAGGGCAGCAGGAACTGAGCCAGAGTCCAGGGACAGGTTGAGAGTGCATAATTGAAGAAGCAAGATCAGAAGCACAGAGACGGACAAGGTTAGTCGGCCAGGGGTCCAGTGGCAGTAGTTGATTTCAACAGTAAGCCGGAGAAATCAGTAATGGAGAGAGGAGAGAAAGAGGAGAGGGCAAGAGGGGCAACCGGAGGGCAAGAGGGGCAACCAGTCAAGGTGGTCAAGTAGTAGACTGGGTTTGTGGTGGGAGAGCGTAGAATAGATGTTGTCAATTTTGCTCCGAAAGAAAGAGGAGAAATCATGACAGGTAAGAGAGGAGGGTGAATGGGAGACGGATCTGTCGGTGGCTGGATGTAGGATTTGGTCAATGGTCTTAAAGAGAACATTGAGTTTACCGTGTTTACCTCAGACATCACCCCTCCTCGAGTCAATTGTCACCCCTCCTCAAGTCAATCCTCACCTAAATCTCTCCTCCTAAATATTTTGGACAGTTTTCAAAACATTTTTTGCTATATTTTTACAACACACGTTGATGTTGATATGATAAACGCGTATATCTGCTTCAGGTATTTAATTTTTTTCAAGGTTAAACGATGGCCCGTCTTTCACAGCACACTAGAAATAAAACGTCAAATATACAATATGTATTTTGTTCGTTTTGTGGATTTGCTGTATTTTAACATATTTTAATACTGCACATAATGACATGGTTTTGAAAATGCTACTTAGCAAAACCGTGAACTGTATTACATAATAATTGCCTTTATTCCGATTCCAGTGGTGTTTTCTCAATGCAAGATGTATTGTAGGCATATATACAGTGCTGTATAAAATCACATGCACTATATATATATGTATCATATAGGTCTACTGGCGAAATGGCCAAGAGGCAGTTGGTGCTTAACACCTACTGAATTATTTTGGCCCCGAATTTTAGCATTTTTTGTGATATAAAAGACAAATTTCACATATTTTATAATGTTACTGTAGGGCAGCAGTGTGGAGTAGTGGTTAGGGCTCTGGACTCTTGACCGGAGGGTCGTGGGTTCAATCCCCAGTGGGGGACACTGCTGTTGTACCCTTGAGCAAGGTACTTTACCTAGATTGCTCCAGTAAAAATCCAACTGTATAAATGGGTAATTGTATGTAAAAATAATGTGATATCTTGTAACAATTGTAAGTCGCCCTGGATAAGGGTGTCAGCTAAGAAATAAATAATTATAATAAGCTACTTTTTACAGCAGATGAATCTCACAGTATTTTTAAGCACAAATACAATAGCCTACATTTCAACAGTCAGTGTTGAAGCTGATTGCTTATTCTTCCAGAAGTAATGGTCGGGTGTAACAGGGGATTACAAGGTTATATTTGCAACCAGGGAGGGTGTGAGCGCATTCTACTGAACTGGAGAATATTGGCACAGAAGTTTAGTTATGAAAACGCAAGTGCAAACAAACAAGTAAAAAAGATTAGCCTGTCGTCAGACATGTCAAGTAATACAAAATGCATTAATTTACTGCGTATTGGTATTGCGTCTGGTCGGGGAAAGGGGACACACAGGCGCGTTAAGAGAAATTCAGCGGGACATTTTTTAATTCAGGGGGGCATTGGCGCAGCCTAGTGCGAACACTAGGAGGGGTGAGGATTGACTTGAGGAGGGGTGAGGATTGACTCGAGGAGGGGTGACAATTGACTCGAGGAGGGGTGAGGTCTGAGGATGTCCTAAAATGGACACTTACTGCAGGATAAAATCATATTTCAAATTCGATTTTCATCCGGCTGTTGCCAATGAAGAACATACAAGTATTCATGGCAATTATTAAGCCCCACAAAAATACTTGCATCTGCCTCATCGGCAACAGCTGGATGGGAATCAAGTTTCATGACTGCCTGAGGACAGTAGTCACCGTTTCATTGTTCTTGCAGCCCTCCACCACTTTAATTGCCTCCCCCCCCCCCCTTTATTAGGTTTTTTAGTAACAATACAAATTTACAAAAAGAGGCAGTATTGAGATCACATACAAACCACATAATATTGTAAATATTGTACTCAAATACAGCATTATTTCATGAGCAGTACAAGAGAAAACTTCAAATAAAAGAAATACAACAACCATAAATGAACATAGAGGGATAATAACTTCAAAAATTATTAGAGAAGCTATTAATAAGGTTGGATGTCCGGAACGCCTTATGATTACTAGTTTTTTTTTGTAGAGAAGAATGAAAAGATTTCAGATCGATACAAAACAAGTTTGTAATTAGGTTTGGATTTTAGCCTTATGAATGTGGTATTTTCCCAATAAACATAGAAGCTTAATAGCCCCATTGATGTTACTTTTACCATTGTAGTTATCCAGGAAAAGGCCATGCGTTTTGAAATTTTAACTCCTTTGTTGAAGCTTCTAAATATCAGAAGGGACACGTTATTCCAAAAGATTTCAGAGAACTTACATGTATAGAATAAGTGTAGGATTGATTTTTTTTTCTTTGAGACAGAAGGAGCAGCAAGAAGACATATCTGAAAATAACAAATCTGTAAATTACATAGATAAAACCTATTAAAATGTATAAAATTAATTTCTATAACTTTTTTTTGGTATTAGAAATTTATTTGGAGAATTCCAAGCATTTTTCCAATTAATGTTATTAAATAAGGATTTCCATTTATTGGGAGCTGTCGGGATACAGCTGGTATCGGATATTAACTTTTCTAATATGAGAATTACTACATTTATAATTTGTAATATTAATACCTTTTATGGAGAGTGTGGGAATAGACCTAATTATTGGATTATATAGTATATGTGATTTAATAACAAAAACTAATTTAGCCAGAATGCCATTTATTGATATGAAGCAATCCTTAGGTTTAATTATTATATTGAATTCTCTAATTAATTTGTTGTATGTACAAAGATCACCTCCATCATTTAGCAGATCAGATATGAATATTATCCCCCATCTGTCCATTCTCTTATATACTTGTATATACTCAGATATTCCTAGATAAAAACAAGTTGATTATTCCAAATTATACAGCTATGTGGAGAAAAGTTATATACGAAAGCAATCTTGCATGAGTTGAGAGCTTGTTTATGGAAATTTGAGAGTTTGACAGGCAATTTATTACAGTAAAAAATCAAGATGACCACTTTCTTTAAAAATATGATTAGGAATCCAGAACCAAGGAGATTTAGTCAAAGATACACATTTTTTAATCCAATTAATCTTAAAGATAGTATTAATTGTCTGGAAGTCCAGTGCATTCAAACCACCCTCTGAAAAACATCTGGTTATAGTACTTTGTTTCATATATTCTGTTTTATTTTTCCAGATGAATTTAAACAATAAAGAGTAAGTGGATTTGTGTGTGATGGGGTGCCCTCCCCTTGTGGATATTTATGTATGTATGTGTGTCCATTTATATTATTTGTATTGTATTACACTGTGTAACAATTTATTTTATTTTTTTTTGTTCCTGGGTAGTAAGTGTTATTTCCTAATTGCTTATGCCTCAAAAGTATAGAAAATGGCTGTTATTCCCCACAAACTTTGCTTTTGTGACCAGGACAGCGATATTTTGAAATTTACCTATTTTCCAGAACATTCCAGATAGATTCAGTGCTGAGTAAACTTGGAGTAACTTCTAGAACTTTCTAGAACTTTCCAGTAATATAAATAGTAGTATAAATACAGGGGCCTTAAGCCCACCAGTTCAGTTTAGTTCCAGCTGCCTAAGTGGATACATATCTGCATTTTTCTGAGATCGCATCAAGGTCATAGGAGACTTCAAAATGGTGGCGTTCCTGATGGGTCTCCAAGGCGGTTTTACCACGTTTCTCTGCTATCTTTGCCTTTGGGACAGCAGGGACACCAAGGCGCACTACCACAGGCGGGACTGGCCACAGCGGACCGAGTTCTCTGTGGGGAGGAACAACGTCAAGTGGGAGCCACTGGTGGACCCCCGGAAGGTGCTGATGCCACCACTGCACATCAAATTGGGCCTTATGAAACAATTTGTCAGAGCTCTAGATAAGGAGTCGGCAGCCTTCAAGTACCTTCAAGACTTCTTCCCTAAGCTGTCTGAGGTCAAAGCCGGTGTCTTCGTTGGACCACAGATAAAGAAGATCCTGGAGTGCAATGAATTCCCCAAGAAGTTCACTAGTAAGGATAAAGCGGCTTGAAACAGCTTTGTCGCAGTGGTTCGGGGCTTCCTGGGCAATCACAAGGCCGAAAACTATGTGGAGCTGGTTGAGACTCTGGTGAAGAACTACGGCACAATGGGCTGTAGGATATCCCTCAAAGTCCATATCCTTGATGCTCATCTTGATAAATTCAAGGAGAACATGGGAGCGTACCCAGAGGAGCAAGGCGAGCGCTTCCACCAGGATATACTGGACTTTGAACGCCGCTACCAAGGACAGTATAACGAGAACATGATGGGAGACTACATTTGGGGGCTGATTTGTGAAAGTGATTTACAGTATAATCGTAAATCTCGAAAAACTACTCACTTCTAAATCTTCTGTAGTCATTTTTGTATTACTTTAGTATAAATACATGTTAATTTGGATTCATATGTTGTTTTTTCTGACGAAAAGACACAAATTCGCCCGTTTTCTCATTGGAAATAGGTAAATTTCAAAATATCACTGTCCTGGTCACAAAAGCAAAGTTTGTGGGGAATAATAGCCATTTTCAATACTTTTGAGGCATAAGCAATTAGGAAATAACACTTACTACCCAGGAACAAAAATTGTGTTACATAGTGTTATTATTATTAGTATTGTATGTATTTGTGTGCGGACGGACAAAAGCCGTCCTTCATTGCTATTTATTGTAGCTCGTGGGAATGTGGCTGACTGTCTCCCAGGATATTGTTGCCATATAGGTAATTTTCCATTTTGGATCTTATTATACTTTCCATAAGTTTACATATAATAGAAGTCAGGCTTATTGGTCTGTAGTTACCTGGTTCAGTTTTGTCTCCCTTTTTGTGGATCGGTATTACATTTGCAATTTTCCAGTCTGTTGGTACAACCCCTGTGTCAAGAGACTGTTGCATGATCTTGGTTAGCGGTTTGTAAATAACTTCTTTCATTTCTTTGAGTACTATTGGAAGGATCTCATCCGGCCCAGAGGATTTGTTTATTTTAAGAGCTCCTAGTCCCTTTAACACTTCTGCCTCTGTTATGCTAAAGTTGGATAGGAACAGGTCGACATGTCGGGCATGTTGTCCGTGTCCTCCTTTGTAAAAACCTGTGAAAAGTAATCATTTAATATATTTGCTATTTTTTTTTCTTCATCTGTGATTTTGCCATTTGTGTTTCTTAGACATGTAACCTCCTCTTTGAATGTTCTCTTGCTGTTATAATATTGGAAAACATTTTGGAATTGGTTTTAGCCCCCTTAGCAATATTGATTTCTATCTCTCTCTTGGCCTTTCTAACTTCCTTTTTGACTTGTGTTTGCAGTTCCAAGTACTCTTTCTGTATACTTTGTTTTTGGTCCCTTTTAAATACGCTGTAAAGTGCCTTTTTTCGCTGAATATTTTTTTGTTATTGCTCTATTAAACCATTTTGGCCATTTTGATAGGTTCTTTACCCCATCCAATCTTGTACTAGGTAAATTCATACACTGTGCAATTGATAATTTAGATTTTCACGAGTACACAAGAGATGGCACTACACTTCATGCCACAACTATTATCTTTTATAAGTATACAGAAGACAGCCAACCAGGATCACAGGTTCAAATACCTCTTGTGAAAAGACGTGCAAGATCTTTAGTAGCACCTAAACCACTGAGACTTCAGCAATCAAATGTATCTCTGAGAGATCATCAAAGGTCTCGTTCTTTAGCAGATTTATTGAAGGTGCACTTCAGTGAAACTGCAATAAAAGCAGACAGCAGCGAGGTATGGAATCTTTTGCAGATTAAAGAGACACAGTTTTTAAACAGTGAACAAGAGTTTGAAACACCTAGTTGTAGTTCCTATAATGACTTGTTGCAAGAGAATGAATCGCCAGCAACAAAAATTGTCTATGGTTCACTGTGGAAGGGTGGTGGGCAATTCACTGACACACCGAAGACAGAACTATAGTTGAAATGCCACTCCGGCGCACTGATTTATTTTGGCCTGCAGAGGGCGCTGTTGTCTGTGGCCTGAATACCGGTGTCCCAGGAAATAAGTTAATCGGGAAATAAGTTGATCACGCTCTAGAATTTAGAGGGGAGGTTCCATTGTTTCTAATGTAAATGAGCCTAGGCTAGGAAATAAGTAGATCGAACCAGGAAATAAGTTGATCGAGCCCAGGAAATAAGTTGATATGATATATTAATGAACAAAAAATAATTTTAAATGAATTTTGTAAGTATAATTTATATCAATTAGTATATCGGATTTATTCGGCAGTATGCTGCTAGATAAGATGATGTGAATATCGCTTTAAATCTGATATATTAGCCTAACAAAAATGCATAATTTAAAATGACTTTTGTACGTATAATTTACATTAACATGTAGATCGGATATATTCAACAGTATTATGCTAGATAAGGGAATGTGAATATCGCTGTAATATATATTAGCAGCAAATAAATAATTTAAAATGAATTGTATAATTGTACATTTCTGATTGTGTATTTCTGTTTGTGTAACAAACGTTAACTAGCAAAATGTGTTACGTATTGACGTTATTTTACATTTCTGGAGGTGTATTTGTTTTGGGAAGCACTACAGTTTGGACAGCAGGTATGCGAGCGATTGTCCAAAAGTTAAAGCATGAGTTTCAATCGTGGAAAAAATTAAGCTCCATGCTGCGATTACTAACTAGGCCATGGTGCACATCAATCACAAGATGAAAAACGTAGCTTATACAGTATTATTATTTTATATTTGTTCTTTCATTTATTTTTACATACAGTACTTTGTATAATTAGGACAGAAAACGAACAGGAGACTGGTTATCATAGTGCATGTATTTCAATTACAAGTTTGGGAAGAAATAATAAATTAATTAAAAACTAAAGAGTTAATGTTTTTGCTAAACCGTGGTAAATACCTGTAGTTCAATACCAACCAAGATTTTGTGTTGTGAGAGAGATCATACAGTATATGTAGGCTACTGTATATCAGCATAAGTTTAAAATGGTAAATCCCTGTAATGCAACAACCAATAAGACATATAACGAGAAAGAGATACAGTATATTAAATTAAAGTGAATTACACGATTTAAAATCATGTAGATATACACATATATACGGTATCTCTCTTCCTCATTATATATGTCTGTTGTCTTGAATTACAATTGTTCAATACCAGCTAGTTTTTTTTAAACTAGCAGTGGTAGGCCTACGCCTGAACTGTAGTAAGGTTACAGCTATAATAATATTAAAATGTATAAAATACGACTTGCCCTGCTAATAATATTACGGATGCAGCATGTCATTATATTACTGAAACATTTTACTTTCGATTAAAGATTGACAACATTTTGACATGTAAAATCATTTAAATAAATCTCCACAATCACACATAAACAACATCAGATTGACATCGATGTCAGAGAAACATAAAAAGACAGAGGTTTAAAACAGTTTACCATTGAAACAGTCGTCGATCACACATTTTAAAGTTCATACGAAAAGACAGTGGCATAAACATGCACCAACATACACAGTCTAGTAAATAAAACGGCCAGATAAAAATAAAAAGCCATGCAGTGAACCTCCCCTTTAATCAAACTGTAGCCCCGCCTTACTTTTGTCTACTTTTGCCTTACTGCGCTTGCGCGGTCAACTTATTTCCTACAACGCCGGCACAGGTAGACAGTCAGGTTGATTCTGGCGCACTCGCAGGTGCTCAAAATAATAATGAAAACAAAAGGCGAAATGAAAAGGAAAAATAACACAGTAATAAAACTACAAAGTAAAGGTGCTGCTTACGCAGTGCCCCCACTGCCGCTAAGCCGGTCAGCTCGGGTCTCCGTCCTACACTCTGTTATGCACTATACACTGGGGTGGCCAAGGTTCCCCTTCTAATCACACACGTTCCCTCGGATACGTAACAATTTATTTTATGTATTATTTTCTTTCTCTAAGCTGGCTGTTTTCCTCAGCCATGCTTTCCTGTTTTGTTCTCTCGCTCCAACCACTGGCGTTCCTGCCTGTCTATGTTTACATTTGGCTTCTCAGCCAGCCTCTCTGGGTATTCCCAATCACGGCAACCCGAATATATAACCAAGTGCAGTACTTATGGGCTGAGCAATCCCCGAAGGCCTGTCTCTCAGCCACTCAGAGGGAAAGCCAACACACCCTCTTCCCCACCTCTCGATGTCATCGCCATGACTGACAGGCAGTTCCTGCAGAACCATGCACGCGCCAGACAGTCAGCACAGAACTCCCGTTACATCCACTGATTCCAAATCTCCCACAGACCCATCTGTTGTGGAGGAAGCCCTCCTCTACTGCCAGAAAATAGTCAGCAAAATGGGAGGAGAATACGCAATCGTGACATGTGACCAAGCAATATACGACATTGCTCTTGTTGTCAGAAAAAATACTTATTTCTCAAGCTTATACTTAGAATGGGAGGTTTCCACATCGCTGAGAACTTTATGGGTTGCATTGGTCACCTGTCAAAGGACTCTGGAATAGAAGATATTCTGGTTAAAGGTAAATTGTTTCTAAGAGGTACCATCAACATCATGTCATGCAAAGATCACCGGGCCTTCATCTTGTTTGATAGTTTTCTCTTTAAGGCACACTGGAAAGGATTTGAAACTTGGCTCTTGAATGAAGACAAAGATACTGAATTACTTTCTGAATTAAACTCTGTTCTTGATGACTTGAAAGAAGCTGTCAAAGCAGAAGACAGAGAGAAGGTACAGGAATATCATAAGAAGGTTGTCACACTATTGGAAGCAATAAAGTCGATGCTGCAGGAGTTTGATGATTTTAGCTCAACAGCAACAAGTACATTTTGGATGATGTACCAAGAAATAGTGGCAATTTTGCATAGATATATTACTGCTGAAAAAACTGGAAATTGGGAAGAACATCTCAATGCTGTTGAACAAATGCTGCCTTATATTGCTGCGTCAGGCCACTACAGATATGCAAATCACCTACCAGTCTTGATGAAATGAAAAATCTCCCTCAATCAGCACCAGAAGTCGATACACATTTTAAAATTGGAAATTTAATGGCATATGGAGTTACCTATTCTTGGAACAAACTTACAATTGGGAAGGTAAATCAGCCCTGTTTAAAGGTCTCACACGGAATCATTCTGCAATGGTAAAATACATAAAGATATCTCCTGTCATAATTGTATGTAAAAATAATTTGTAAAAATAATGTAATTGTATGTAAAAAATAATGTGATATCTTGTAACTGTAACAGTGTATAATGCAGATGATACTGTACTGTACTGGAGAACTTTGCCGAGCTAAACACTTGCATCCCAAAATGAAAAGCATGCGATGGGGTACAAAAAGTGCAAGGATCGTGTTACTTTGCTGGCGTGTGCCAATGCCACTGGAACACATCGACTGCCTCTGATGTTGATAGGCAAATCCAAATCACCTAGATGTTTTAAAACACGTGAACATGCAAAACCTGCCAGTGAGATACGCAGCCCAAAAAAATTGTGGATTAATAAAGAACTTTTTAAAGACTGTTTTCACAACGATTTTGAGCGTGCAGTATCATCTAAACTGGAAAAGAAAGCTGTGCTGCTGCTAGATAACTGCCCAGGACATCCCAAGGAGCTTCAATCACAGGATGGGAAGATTCGCTGCATGTTTCTTCCCCTGAACACAACCAGTAAAATTCAGCCAATGGATCAGGGAATCCTACAAGCTTTGAAAATCCTGTCCAGATGCAAATTCCTGCGCGCGGCGATGTCCAAGCCATAGAGCGCATCATGCACTCCACGCGGAGTGCCTTTACCGGATGCACCACTCGGGAGCCCCCCAGCCAGACACTTCTGATAGAACTCATTTGCTATTGCGAAATTTGCAGCAGAATGCTGCATCAAAGAGAATGTCATCACTGACACAAACATCTATAAAGGACTTTTTCACCCAAGGACATTAAAACAAGGTATGTGCTATAGTGTTTTTTTCTAGCGTACTGTACTGTATATTAGGCCTTTTTTATTTTTATTTTGAGACTGATAAACTCTGAAACTGTTTCAGTACTGTTTTTATCTATACTATGTACTCAATCATATTGTTGTTTTAAACTTATATAATTGTGTTAAATGTGCAGTATTGTACTTGTGTTTCTTTCTTGAATAAGTACAGTGTGTTGTATAGAAAATACCAATACAGTGCTTAATGAAAAAAAAAATGATAAAAAATCACAAATCCGAACAACACAATTCCGAACTGAAAGTATGTCCCCCCCCCCCCAAGGCGTTAAGATTTGCGACGTTTTACTGAATGCCATTCTCCAAAATGAAAAAAGTCACAACCGGCAAGCAAGTCAAACAGATACATGCAGATGAAAATAATGTTATAAGATCTCTCTATTTTGTACAAAATATGGATGAGAAGAGTAAGCTTGAAACATTTCAACATGAATGGGCTGCATGTTCACCTTCCCTCTTTGAAGAAGATTTACAAACAATGGGGACTGCATTTGCTATGGGCCATAAAAGTTATTTTTTGATACCACTTCACAATGCCATTGATATTCTGTGGGAACAAGATTCTTTACAAGAATGCCCATCATCAACAGAGCATATCATTAATGCAATGGCATTTGCCCAGAGATCTCAAACTCTGAATGCCTCTACTTTTAGAGACTTACAGCAAAAATACCTGTGCAAAATAATCAAAGAGAGACCAGCAGGTTGCAATTGTATTCATTTAGATGGTGACTGCTATGATGTAGACATAACCTCCTCCCTTAAGGAGGAAGAAAGAGCTCGTCGGGGTTCAAAATCAGGAGTCTCTACAGCATGAGAATATGTCCCAGCTGATTACTTGCAAGTACCTGATTGGAAGGTGTTTTGTTCTAATGCCAAAAATAAAGGGAACCTGCTACATTATCTGAGCGAGTCTTGGACTTCTGATCACTTCAGTCTTCCCTTTGAGTTCCATATTGTCCTTGGTAGCATGAACAAAGAACCGGATAAAACAATCCACTTGACAAAAGAAACTAAGATTTCTTCCAAATCTGAGCTGTATAAAAGCATGAGGAAGCAGACACGAGGATTAGTGCTCACATTAATCATTCTGCTTCAGAAATGGGCTATGAGAGAGCAGTTGTGCAGGCAACTGACACAGATGTAATCCTCCTCTGCATTTATTTTTCATCAAGAATATCTGGCCTACAGGAATCATGGGTTCAGAAGAAAGAAAAGTATATTCTAACCCATCTGATTTACAAACAACTAAGTTCTAAATTTAAGATTTCGGAATCCACTCTAACAGGCCTACTGCTTAGTGCTTACATTTTTACTGGCTGTGACACAGTCATTATCCTTTCAGGAAATGGAAAAAAGTTGCAAAACATGTTTTGGCTTCCTGTAATGATTTCACTGCCCTTGCAAGCTTGGTGAGATACCATATCATGCAGGTGAAAAAGTGTTTGACAGTGTGTGACAGAGATCGAATGACTCTTGGTGTTAGATCTCCCTCTCGACCTGTGAGGGCACGGTGCAAGAGGAACAGAGTACCCTTAATTAAATGGCACAACAATTTATTCCGTAGGGTAGGTGGAAGTCGGTCATTTAGGAAGGGGGCAGAGCTACGGCACCCAAGCTCATTGACCCGGACGGTAAGCGGTGTGGCATCCGAGGACTGGAGGAGCGGATGCGCTCGTTAACCTCGGGGTCAGGGGCGAGGGTATAAATAGGGGGCATGGCTTGAGTGATCTGTTCCTTTGCATATGGTTAAGTTAAATAACCGAGAAGGAGCCCGTACTGTGAAAAACCGTGAGTGTTTTCGTGTCTGTGTATTAACACTGTGTGTCTTGTGTGTTATTAGTCACTGAAGATTACTGAGCACGATCCGGAGCTGCAGCCGCAGGCCAGCAAAAACCCGGACTTCACCATTCACCTTTTCCACTATCGGAACTGTCTTTGTTTTCACCAATAGCACTAGAATCACGCACTGTCTAATTGTGTCTGTGTTTTGTGCTTTGTGTGGGTGACGGAACAGGACTTTGGGTTACCGGTCAAACCTGTGGGATTACAAACTGAAGCGATACACGCCGCTGTATCACTTCCTACACTGTTATTATTTGCAGGTTTGCCTTAAGGCATTTATTAAATTAAATAAACACCCTTGCACCTGTACAAACGTTGTCCATGTGATTACTCTGCACTGCACTCACCTGCACGTCTTTACCACTTTGCCACACAGTGTTATAACAGAGGCAAAGGAACTATTTGCAATGCTCTACAGCAGAGAGAAATTTGACACTCTAGACAGACTGAGAGCCCATCTTTTCGGAACAATGTCTGCCAGAGCAGACCTTAGAAGCTTGCCTCCTATCTTTTCATCTGCATGCATTGTGTGCTCTTCACCAAATATATGTGAGCAAAAGTGCTCACATGAATGATCCAACACATGATCCTTACCCCAGTACTAATGACAAAGTCACCTAAGCCACTGCCACTGTTATCACAAGTTATGTCCTTATGCTCAGTGAAACTTAAGAAGTTAGTATATTTAAATTATTGTTAACAAAAAAAAAAAATCCAAAAACAAACCAAAAAAAACCCAAACCTCTGCCTAAGTTGGAAATGCTGGGCCTCAACGTGGCGCAAGGGTGAACACCCATGGTGGTGGCCAACTGGAGTGTTATTCATTTACACATTACAGATAAATAATAGTCAGTGATGATCTTTCTAGGTACAACACTGAGTGTTAAACCAATTTAAGGAAGTTAAACAGTAAGTAGCATATACTTTTAAGTTTTATCTTAATATTGGGCAGAATTAATATAGGCGATTTTTCGCTGGATAGGCTAAACTTTGCTGCTTGATATAATACATTTTGCAAGAGCAGATCCTGAGCAGAACTCATCAAATTTTACTTCTCAATACCTATATTTTGTGAAACAAAGCTCGACATTTGTGGTACTTTTTGGACCCATTCATCCCAGATTTGCCCTACATGGGTCCCAGACTATTAAGTCTATTAGCGTAAACCATAGCTAGTAATTTGTAATCAGAATTGAGCAATGTACAGGATGCCAATTATCTAATATTGAAGATCTTTGTTTGGTTTTGGAATCAGTGTAATAGACCCTGCTTCATTGAACAAGTTAAACCTCCTAATTCTATACATTCGTTTAGAGCATTGAATAACAAACTTCTAATATTATCCCAAAACACCTGAAAAAAATCAAAGGGTAAACCGTCTGGTCCGGGAGATTTATTTTTGGGGAGCTTTTTAATTATTTGATCTAACTCATCCAATGATAAGGGTCCATCACAAAATAATTGATCATGTTCATTGATCTTGGGAATAAAATAAAATCTACCTTATTAAAGAAATCATCACAATCAGATGTATTAAAAGCAGAAGAATAAAGTTTTTGATAACATTTATAAATAAATGTTGATATAAGTTTACTTTCAGAAGTATAGTTATCATTAATATAAAGAGAAGAAATGTGCTTCTTTTTACCACGTTGTTTTTCAAGATTAAAGAAATTTTTTCCACCAAATTCCAACCATTTAGCCCTAGATCTAACAAAAGCACCTCTAGCTTTCTCACAGTAGAGCTCATTTCATTTTTTTGTAAGGAGTAAAGAGCTTCTTTATCATCATTGCTGGGATCAGGAGATTGTAAAATATTACTGATACTTGTTATAATGTCAACATATACTTTGTTTTTTTATTTGAATAATGCTTACCAAATTTAATAGACTTTTTTTCGGCTTTCATATTTAAAAAATCCCCATTTGGATATAGCAGAAAGCTCTTGTTTAAGGTTTATACATGCAGCTGTATCATTACAAAAAGATTCCTCATTTAGAAAAGAACAATTTAATTTCCAGCACCCAGGATTCTTCATCTGATTAGATTTAGCATCAAAAAGGATCAAATCAATAAATGAACGATCAGTTAGTGGGGAAGGTGATATGTTAACCATCCGAAATAAGCCACAAGTCTATCCGAGATTTTAAAGACATATCTGCATTGATCCAAGTATATGAATTAGAATTAAGATTGGTATGTTTATATGCATCTACCAAAGTCAACGACTCACAGAATTGGATTAAAATTAGAAATATAAATTAGAAATATATTATGTATCCTTCCACTGAGAAAAAATAGTCCCTGAAGACTGTCTGATTGTAACATGTATATTTTGTACTTTTTTGTATTTGCCATAAACATTACATTGAACATTGCCATTTGTGTAACATTTTTCGAGATTAAATTATATTTGTGAATTGAAAACAGACTGATTTCCCACATCTGAGGGAGGATTCATTGAACAGCCAAAGGTATTATTTTTCTATCCCTGCTCAAAAAATAAAGAAACGCACAACTCTGCCTATGTACATGACACCTCTGAAGAGACTGCAACCTCAATCCGGCATGTAATACAAACTAATGTACACCCACCTTAGTAAGCACATGTTATTTGATAGTACAGTCCCGACAGACAACCCAAGATGAACTACTTACAGCACAGCAGTCCTTCACGTCCCCTTTTTCCCAGCAGAGTTCAGTGCCAACACAGCAGGGGATAAAACAAGGGCTGTCTGTTTATCTCGTTGTTAGCTTGGATGGTGAAAACTTAAACTCAGAGGAACTTAGAGCTTTGCTGGTCACTCTAAGTGCTATCCGAAAGCTGGCTGAAGATATCTTCTTGTAGGGGGTTTAGTTGTTTTGTTTTTTTATTCAATTTACTCAGTCCTGTACAATTATATATATATATATATATATATATATATATATATATATATATATATATATATATATTGTAAGAAAGAAGTAACGTCGCCTTTAAGGAATGGCGGCGCTACTATAGAAAATGAAGCAAACAGCACCCAGGAACCGGAGCACTAATTGGTAGGGCGGGGTTCCTGGGGTATATAAGGAAGTAGGGTAGGACAGGACGGGGGTGATCGTGGGGAGCACCGCCGGATTGTCCTGCAGGAAATACCCAGAGAGTAGAGAGTGTGGTAAAACTTCGCAAGGTAAAGCGAACGGGTTTTGTTTTGTGAACAAGAGTTTTGTTTTTGTGTAAATTGTGAGCGTTTTTCCTCTTGGTGAGGTAGCCTTTTGTTTTACTAGGATAATTTGTTTTATTTAAACGTTTGGATGAACGCCGCTCCTCGGTGTTAGGTAAAGCAGTTCCGCAGCTTCCGTGTCGGTTGAGAACCGTCACAGCGGCCGTCTGTGTGTCTGTGTGAAGTATCCGGGACCTGGAAAGGGATTGTAAGAGTACGCGCTGCAGGAGCAGCGGGTAGAAATAAAAGGAAAAGAAAGCGGACTGAAACAACAGTTTGGTTTGCAGGACACAGTTTATTGTAACAGGAAATAAGCACGTTTTACACAGGGGTGCTCTGGAACCTCCCAGGACACTGGCTGCCGGGGTTCTTCCCCACAGTCTGGATATAGTCATCAACGCCGTTGGGCACGTCTTGCTCGGGAGGTGGGACACAGGAGTGTTCATCCAGGAGCTCTTATTCAGGGCCCCATTACATACTCCAGCCAAGAGTCTTCCCGGTGTTTGTTACCTGTGTTACAGCGAGATTCCAGCAGAGGGAGTCGGCGCTGTACTTACCTGTTACCTGTGTTGCAGCGTGACTCCAGCAGAGGGAGTCGGCGCTGTACTTACCTGTTTCCTGGGTTGCAGCGAGACTCCAGCAGAGGGAGTCGGCGCGGTACTTGTCTGTTACCTGTGTTGCAGCGAGACTCCAGCAGAGGGAGCCGGCGCTGTCCTTACCGGTTACCTGTGTTGCAGCGAGACTCCAGCAGAGGGAGTCGGCGCTGTCCTTACCTGTTCCTGTGTTGCAGCGAGGCTCCAGCAGAGGGAGTCGGCGCTGTCCTTGCCTGTGCTGCAGCGAGACTCCAGCAGAGGGAATCGGTGCGGTCCTTACCTCTGTGTCAGAGAGACTGCAGCGAGCGAGGAGTCTGTGGATACTTACCCGTGTTGCAGGATTACCCCAGCAGAGGTAGCGGTTGGACTACGTGGATTACAAAGCTCATACCACAGGGAGAGTCTACGCGGACCCTTCCTCGGGAGCGGACTTCTACAGGCTCCGACCTGTAGGACTTGGTATTCTATACTAGATAGAGAGGGGCGAAGAAGTGAGACAGTTAGTGTCCCGTACAGGGCATTCAGTGATTTAAAGAGTCTCTTGTGTTTGAATATTGTAAATAAAAGTTACTTGCCTGCAATCTCTACGTGTCTGTGCTCGTCGGTGGAAGCCGTGGAAAGGAGTATCCCGCAGGGTACCCCTCCAGTTTGTTACTATATATATATATATATATATATATATATATATATATATATATATATATATACGTGCTTACTATCTATGAGAAGATTTGGTTTCGGTTTCTCTTACAGAGAAACTAAAAACAAGCAGGTAAATTACAGTCAGAAAAAAATAACCGAGTAGGATATATTTGAGTTTTAACAGAAATCAAGAGGTAATATTTTTCGTTAAGAAAAACAACTTCATCACACTCAACTACTGTTCTCTCTCCTCTTCTTGTCCCGCCCCATAGTAACCAATACACACTCCTGATTCGCTGGTACAGTACTCCCCTGACCTTCCAATTCCCACCTAATAGGCTCTTGTTAACTGTCAGTAAATGTACTGTATTCAAGCCCCCAAAAAACACAAGTGTTTAGTGCTGCAGGAGAAAGACACTACAGCCTTACAACTCGAGTAAAAATAATTAGATTTTCCACGGGGAGAAACTCTATACTAAACAGACATAGGATGGAAGTTCCCTATAATACCTGCTAAACACACACCTGTAAGGAGAGAAGGAAACCAATTTGAAAAATGAAATTATATGAGGGAATATATTTTTAGAGGCCAGGTACATATAATCAGTATAATCAAGACTGTTGGTGTTGTATATATTTACACAACACTCATATATTCAAACAAAATTATTTTATAATACACATATAAAAAGTAGAAAGGTAGCAAGGACTTTGTGAACTCTGCTTCACCTAACTTTTTAGATAGAGGAGGGGGTCGAGAGATGAGTGGATGAGATCATGGTCAAATGTTTTAGACACGTGTTGATGGCATATGACTCCAATTAATTGTGAAAAGTTAGTTAGCTGCCAAAAAAGATAAGAACTGTCAAAAGCCAATTAATGATTGGATTTGATTAAGTCTTCCCATGTATTCCAATGGAGAGAGAATCTTATAAAAACCTAGATCTCTCACAATGAGGTACCACAATCAAGACTCAGCTTGGCAGAGCAACGTGGTCCATCCTTTGCAGATGTTCACAAGACAGTCCTTCTCTTTTGTTCACGCTACTCTCCCTTGTAATAGGAGGTAAGCATATAAATGAAATTATTGTACTTTGCATGTATTGGTTGCATTGCTACGAGGTGTTGAAACTATGTTTTAGTATTAAGAGAGTGTTATATTGAATGTGCTAAAATATAGCAGTGGGTGCTTGTAGGCTTTGTGCTTAGCTGGCCCGAGGGCTGCACATATACATATAATTGTATTATGTTATTGAAGTATTAATGCTGAGCTTGTAATAAACTTAGGACTGCTAATTGTTGTTACATGTTTCTGGGTTTTGGTGGTATGCGCAAACTACTAATCCAATATTAAAAGCATTTTTAATAAACCGAAGGAGTGCTGATGTTGCTCTGATTCGTAAAACTTCAAATAAATGAGTCTGAGTGATTTTCTTGATTAAACAAAGGTTCCATGGACACACCGCTCATCCAGTGCTCGAACATAAACCACTAGGAGTTTTAAACATCTCTGTCCTCCTAACGTCTCCCATGAGTTAAGAGTGTGTACAGTGCAAATAATACAATAAAAAGAGTATGTGAAAACCTAAAACGTGACAGCACTGTCTGTCAATTCTAACAAACTCTGTGGATGCAGAGAGAGCTGTGTCTACATACGGACAGGTATTTATTTACACTGCAGAGACAGGGAATGAAGAAAAACAGCATTTCAGAATAGTTTTTGAGTTACTGTTGCATGCAATGACATTTAAACCCAGAACATTCTTTTTTAAAATAATAACAACAGAAACGCAACAATCACAGAGCGATCCTCTGGATTTCAGTTTCATTTTCTTTTAGCGTTTCTACTTTGTTAGTCACATGTTTTTGTTCAGGGGTTTAAATGTTTATATTTTGCTGTTTTTAACTACATGTTCATACTTTGTTACACCACCGTAAAATTTAAGATTTTTAAAATATTATGACCGTGAAATTTATGAAAATGTATCATGAATTTGGTAGGACCCTATTTATGGTATAAGCATAGTGATCTCTAGTGTTCTTTTTGAGGTATTACAGCTGGGTATGTGGATGGGCTGACTCATTTTGGTAAATGTAGGGGAATGTAAAATGTAAAAAGTAAAATATATCCAACATCCTATGTTAAGGAAGGAAAAATACTATCGAGGCTGGTGTTATAAATCTTTATTGTACATATATTGTGGTCATCGTTGATATGGATCCACAGAGAACTTAATTCCATATTAGATAAATCGTTCGGTCTGTAGTAACGAAAGTACAGCCATTTCATTCCTCCTTCCCAGTCAGTGACGCGCCGAAATGAATTGAAATAAAGTATGCGTTACAGCCGCACTTCATTATATTCCATGAACCAATTGATTTCATACTGGCGAACTGAAGTGCGCTGCACTTATTACAAAGCAATCTCCCACAATGCATCGTAGTAAGTAATGACAAAACCAGGAAGTGAATGCATGTGTTTGTTTACATTTATTATCGATATTGTGCAATTGTACCAATGAAAACATTTACCCACTGTATCACATAGCATTCCATGTTCTAGCTAGCTAGTTAGATACAGATTCAAGTGATACCAGAAGGCAAATCATTATCTGGAAGATTCTTCAAGAGAGAAAGAAAAGAAGAAAGATGATGGCTATTCTCAGCATGATGGTGGCGACAAAAAAAATGTCTTCAGGAAATGCTTACTTATAAGTGTGAGACTCAGAACTGGTTGCTCCTCATTGCTCCTCCATGCCATGATTGGTTCTGGTGGTAACAGGTGATCAGTGTAGCATTGTGGGGCACACTCTGCTCTTTAGCATATGATTTGAAATGTTCGCTGGTGCTGTCAGAATGAAGCTGGCATTATGCTACTTTGGCGATTACTGAGAATCACAGAGCTCTGCAGCACCCGCGTGGTATGAGCGAGACTCACACTTTTTCATATTGGTTTTGAACACACATAGACCAGCGGTAATAGACCAGTCAATGCTGTCTGTCACATTAGGGGCTGGACATTATAGTACGGTTGTAATCTCGCGAGAGTCATATTGCAGTTGAACCTGGAAGTGTAAGTTTGTGGAGTGTACACCGCATGTAGCTGTTCAAAAATGTCACAAAAAAGAATATCCGACTTTTTTGTAAAATCCTCAGCAGAAGCACCAACTAAAATCAGCTCCTCACAAATTCCACTAACTGGGGGTGCTGGTTTGAGCAGCAATTCATACAACGGAAGTCCGACAATTCCTGTGAAGGAGGCTCCCGCCAGCAGCTTGCCTCAACCAGACACCGCAGCCACACACGAGCCGCTGGATCAACCTCTTCAGCCAACGGACTACAACTTTCCAGCAAGGCGCTTCGGGACAGAAAGTGTTACCCGACATGTAAGTCTGGTTGATTTGAAAATTGGCCATGGCTACACTATGTAAAGGCAAGCGATCGTGTTCTTTGCTTTACCTGTTTAGAAGCAACTGAGGAAAGACTTATCAGTGACAGTGTAAGGCACAAATTTAGTTTTGTTACGGACGGCTTTTCAAACTGGCGTAAGGCATCCGAAAAGTTTAGGGAGCATGAAAGATAACACTTTCACACAGGAGCCGGACAAAAGATCACTGGGCTGGGTTGTACACCCATTAATGCTCTTCTGTCAGAGCTTGTTGCCAAAGAACAAAACACTGCAAGAACTGTGTTACAAACGTTGTTTGGGTCCATTTAGGTCCTTGGTCATCAGGGATTTGCTTTTAGAAGCCACTATAATCGCGATGGAGTACTCGGCAGCTAATGCTAGAATGAACACACACTGAACCCAGTGCTAGAGAATGGCTACACAGATGGGACAACTGGATGTCGGACTCTATCCAGAATGAGATTATTGAAATTTTTGCTCATGCAGTTCAGCGGGAAATCCCTAGAAAGTCCATTCTTCGGACTGACTGCAGATGAAACTACCGATAAAAGTACATGTGAGCAGTTTTCATGTAACCTACAGATTACGGATAAAAGCCTTGACATGCAAAGTCATTTTCTGGGATTTTACAATGCACCTGACACTACAGCAGAAATTTTATTTTTGTGTATCAAAGTTTTTTTTTTTTCGATTGAATCTGCCTCTCGGGCATCTGCAGGGTTATTGTTTTGATGGTGCAAGCAACATGTCTGGCCGGTTCTGGGGTGTGCAAGCTCAACTTAAAGAAATATGCCTTGATTCACTGTTTGTTCACTATAGTAACCATTCACTGGATCTTGTTCTGCAAGAGGTGGGCCGGGAAGTACGTCTTGTGGCAGACATATTAAACTTTGTTCAGGAAGTTTCCGTTCTTATTCGAGAATCTGCAAAGCGCAAAAACAGACAACCCAAGATGAACTACTTACAGCATAGCAGTCCTTCACGTCCCCTTTTTCCCAGCAGAGTTCAGTGCCAACACAGCAGGGGATAAAACAAGGGCTGTCTGTTTACCTCGTTGTTAGCTTGGATGGTGAAAACTTAAACTCAGAGGAACTTAGAGCTTTGCTGGTCACTCTAAGTGCTATCCGAAAGCTGGCTGAAGATATCTTCTTGTAGGGGGTTTAGTTGTTTTGTTTTTTTATTCAATTTACTCAGTCCTGTACAATTATATATATATATATATATATATATATATATATATATATATATATATATATATATATATATATATATACTGTATATATATATACGTGCTTACTATCTATGAGAAGATTTGGTTTCGGTTTCTCTTA
Source organism: Acipenser ruthenus (assembly GCF_902713425.1). NCBI lineage: Eukaryota > Metazoa > Chordata > Actinopteri > Acipenseriformes > Acipenseridae > Acipenser > Acipenser ruthenus. The sequence goes on from NC_081193.1 coordinate 12,134,373, forward strand.
CAGAGAAACTAAAAACAAGCAGGTAAATTACAGTGAGAAAAAATAACCGAGTAGGATATATTTGAGTTTTAACAGAAATCAAGAGGTAATATTTTTCGTTAAGAAAAGCAACTTCATCACACTCAACTACTGTTCTCTCTCCTCTTCTTGTCCCGCCCCATAGCAACCAATACACACTCCTGATTCGCTGGTACAGTACTCCCCTGACCTTCCAATTCCCACCTAATGGGCTCTTGTTAACTGTCAGTAAATGTACTGTATTCAAGCCCCCAAAAAACACAAGTGTTTAGTGCTGCAGGAGAAAGACACTACAGCCTTACAACTCGAGTAAAAATAATTAGATTTTCCACGGGGAGAAACTCTATACTAAACAGACATAGGATGGAAGTTCCCTATAATACCTGCTAAACACACACCTGTAAGGAGAGAAGGAAACCAATTTGAAAAATGAAATGATATGAGGGAATATATTTTTAGAAGCCAGGTACATATAATCAGTATAATCAAGACTGTTGGTGTTGTATATATTCACACAGCACTCATATATTCAAACAAAATTATTTTCTAATACACATATAAAAAGTAGAAAGGTAGCAAGGACTTTGTGAACTCTGCTTCACCTAACTTTTTAGATAGAGGAGGGGGTCGAGAGATGAGTGGATGAGATCATGGTCAAATGTTTTAGACACGTGTTGATGGCATATGACTCCAATTAATTGTGAAAAGTTAGTTAGCTGCCAAAAAAGATAAGAACTGTCAAAAGCCAATTAATGATTGGATTTGATTAAGTCTTCCCATGTATTCCAATGGAGAGAGAATCTTATAAAAACCTAGATCTCTCACAATGAGGTACCACAATCAAGACTCAGCTTGGCAGAGCAACGTGGTCCATCCTTTGCAGATCTTCACAAGACAGTCCTTCTCTTTTGTTCACGCTACTCTCCCTTGTAATAGGAGGTAAGCATATAAATGAAATTATTGTACTTTGCATGTATTGGTTGCATTGCTACGAGGTGTTGAAACTATGTTTTAGTATTAAGAGAGTGTTATATTGAATGTGCTAAAATATAGCAGTGGGTGCTTGTAGGCTTTGTGCTTAGCTGGCCCGAGGGCTGCACAAATACATATAATTGTATTATGTTATTGAAGTATTAATGCTGAGCTTGTAATAAACTTAGGACTGCTAATTGTTGTTACATGTTTCTGGGTTTTGGTGGTATGCGCAAACTACTAATCCAATATTAAAGGCATTTTTAATAAACCGAAGGAGCGCTGATGTTGCTCTGATTCGTAAAACTTCAAATAAATGAGTCTGAGTGATTTTCTTGACTAAACAAAGGTTTCATGGACACACCACTCGTCCAGTGCTCGAACATAAACCACTAGGAGTTTTAAATATCTCTGTCCTCCTAACGTGTCCCTCGAGTTAAGAGTGTGTACAGAGCAAATAATACAATAAAAAGAGTACGTCAATTCTAACAAACTCTGTTGATGCAGAGAGAGCTGTGTCTACATACGGACAGGTATTTATTTACACTGCAGAGACAGGGAATGAAGAAAAACAGCATTTCAGAATAGTTTTTGAGTTACTGTTGCATGCAATGACATTTAAACCCAGAACATTTCTTTTTTAAAATAATAACAACAGAAACGCAACAATCACAGAGCGATCCTCTGGATTTCAGTTTCATTTTCTTTTAGCGTTTCTACTTTGTTAGTCACATGTTTTTGTTCAGGGGTTTAAATGTTTATATTTTGCTGTTTTTAACTACATGTTCATACTTTGTTACACCACCGTAAAATTTAAGATTTTTAAAATATTATGACCGTGAAATTTATGAAAATGTACCATGAATTTGGTAGGACCCTATTTATGGTATAAGCATAGTGATCTCTAGTGTTCTTTTTGAGGTATTACAGCTGGGTATGTGGATGGGCTGACTCATTTTGGTAAATGTAGGGGAATGTAAAATGTAAAAAGTAAAATATTTCCAACATCCTATGTTAAGTAAGGAAAAATACTGTCGAGGCTGGTGTTATAAATCTTTATTGTACATATATTGTGGTCATCGTTGATATGTATCCACAGGGAACTTAATTCCATATTAGATAAATCGTTCGGTCTGTAGTAACGAAAGTACAGCCATTTCATTCCTCCTTCCCAGTCAGTGACGCGCCGAAATGAATTGAAATAAAGCATGCGTTACAGCCGCACTTCATTATATTCCATGAACCAATTGATTTCATACTGGCGAACTGAAGTGCGCTGCACTTATTACAAAGCAATCTCCCACAATGCATCGTAGTAAGTAATGACAAAACCAGGAAGTGAATGCATGTGTTTGTTTACATTTATTATCGATATTGTGCAATTGTACCAATGAAAACATTTACCCACTGTATCACATAGCATTCCATGTTCTAGCTAGCTAGTTAGATACAGATTCAAGTGATACCAGAAGGCAAATCATTATCTGGAAGATTCTTCAAGAGAGAAAGAAAAGAAGAAAGATGATGGCTATTCTCAGCATGATGGTGGCGACAAAAAAAATGTCTTCAGGAAATGCTTACTTATAAGTGTGAGACTCAGAACTGGTTGCTCCTCATTGCTCCTCCATGCCATGATTGGTTCTGGTGGTAACAGGTGATCAGTGTAGCTTTGTGGGGCACACTCTACCCTTTAGCATATGATTTGAAATGTTCTCTGGTGCTGTCAGAATGAAGCTGGCATTATGCTACTTTGGCGATTACTGAGAATCACAGAGCTCTGCAGCACCCACGTGGTGTGAGCGAGACTCACACTTTTTCATATTGGTTTTGAACACACATAGACCAGCGGTAATAGACCAGTCAAGGCTGTCTGTCACATTAGGGGCTGGACATTATAGTACGGTTGTAATCTCGCGAGAGTCATATTGTAGTTGAACCTGGAAGTGTAAGTTTGTGGAGTGTACACCGCATGTAGCTGTTCAAAAATGTCAAAAAAAATAATATCCGACTTTTTTGTAAAATCCTCAGCAGAAGCACCAACTAAAATCAGCTCCTCACAAATTCCACTAACTGGGGGTGCTGGTTTGAGCAGCAATTCATACAACGGAAGTCCGACAATTCCTGTGAAGGAGGCTCCCGCCAGCAGCTTGCCTCAACCAGACACCGCAGCCACACACGAGCCGCTGGATCAACCTCTTCAGCCAACGGACTACAACTTTCCAGCAAGGCGCTTCGGGACAGAAAGTGTTACCCGACATGTAAGTCTGGTTGATTTGAAAATTGGCCATGGCTACACTATGTAAAGGCAAGCGATCGTGTTCTTTGCTTTACCTGTTTAGAAGCAACTGAGGAAAGACTTATCAGTGACAGTGTAAGGCACAAATTTAGTTTTGTTACGGACGGCTTTTCAAACTGGCGTAAGGCATCCGAAAAGTTTAGGGAGCATGAAAGATAACACTTTCACACAGGAGCCGGACAAAAGATCACTGGGCTGGGTTGTACACCCATTAATGCTCTTCTGTCAGAGCTTGTTGCCAAAGAACAAAACACTGCAAGAACTGTGTTACAAACGTTGTTTGGGTCCATCTAGGTCCTTGGTCATCAGGGATTTGCTTTTAGAAGCCACTATAATCGCGATGGAGTACTCGGCAGCTAATGCTAGAATGAACACACACTGAACCCAGTGCTAGAGAATGGCTACACAGATGGGACAACTGGATGTCGGACTCTATCCAGAATGAGATTATTGAAATTTTTGCTCATGCAGTTCAGCAGGAAATCCCTAGAAAGTCCATTCTTCGGACTGACTGCAGATGAAACTACCGATAAAAGTACACGTGGGCAGTTTTCATGTAACCTGCAGATTACGGATAAAAGCCTTGACATGCAAAGTCATTTTCTGGGATTTTACAATGCACCTGACACTACAGCAGAAATTTTATTTTTGTGTATCAAAGATTTTTTTTTTTTCGATTGAATCTGCCTCTCGGGCATCTGCAGGGTTATTGTTTTGATGGTGCAAGCAACATGTCTGGCCGGTTCTGGGGTGTGCAAGCTCAACTTAAAGAAATATGCCTTGATTCACTGTTTGTTCACTATAGTAACCATTCACTGGATCTTGTTCTGCAAGAGGTGGGCCGGGAAGTACGTCTTGTGGCAGACATATTAAACTTTGTTCAGGAAGTTTCCGTTCTTATTCGAGAATCTGCAAAGCGCAAAAACAGACAACCCAAGATGAACTACTTACAGCATAGCAGTCCTTCACGTCCCCTTTTTCCCAGCAGAGTTCAGTGCCAACACAGCAGGGGATAAAACAAGGGCTGTCTGTTTACCTCGTTGTTAGCTTGGATGGTGAAAACTTAAACTCAGAGGAACTTAGAGCTTTGCTGGTCACTCTAAGTGCTATCCGAAAGCTGGCTGAAGATATCTTCTTGTAGAGGGTTTAGTTGTTTTGTTTTTTTATTCAATTTACTCAGTCCTGTACAATTATATATATATATATATATATATATATATATATATATATATATATATATATATATATATATATATATACTGTATATATATATACGTGCTTACTATCTATGAGAAGATTTGGTTTCGGTTTCTCTTACAGAGAAACTAAAAACAAGCAGGTAAATTACAGTCAGAAAAAAATAACCGAGTAGGATATATTTGAGTTTTAACAGAAATCAAGAGGTAATATTTTTCGTTAAGAAAAACAACTTCATCACACTCAACTACTGTTCTCTCTCCTCTTCTTGTCCCGCCCCATAGCAACCAATACACACTCCTGATTCGCTGGTACAGTACTCCCCTGACCTTCCAATTCCCACCTAATAGGCTCTTGTTAACTGTCAGTAAATGTACTGTATTCAAGCCCCCAAAAAACACAAGTGTTTAGTGCTGCAGGAGAAAGACACTACAGCCTTACAACTCGAGTAAAAATAATTAGATTTTCCACGGGGAGAAACTCTATACTAAACAGACATAGGATGGAAGTTCCCTATAATACCTGCTAAACACACACCTGTAAGGAGAGAAGGAAACCAATTTGAAAAATGAAATTATATGAGGGAATATATTTTTAGAAGCCAGGTACATATAATCAGTATAATCAAGACTGTTGGTGTTGTATATATTCACACAACACTCATATATTCAAACAAAATTTTTTTCTAATACACATATAAAAAGTAGAAAGGTAGCAAGGACTTTGTGAACTCTGCTTCACCTAACTTTTTAGATAGAGGAGGGGGTCGAGAGATGAGTGGATGAGATCATGGTCAAATGTTTTAGACACGTGTTGATGGCATATGACTCCAATTAATTGTGAAAAGTTAGTTAGCTGCCAAAAAAGATAAGAACTGTCAAAAGCCAATTAATGATTGGATTTGATTAAGTCTTCCCATGTATTCCAATGGAGAGAGAATCTTATAAAAACCTAGATCTCTCACAATGAGGTACCACAATCAAGACTCAGCTTGGCAGAGCAACGTGGTCCATCCTTTGCAGATCTTCACAAGACAGACCTTCTCTTTTGTTCACGCTACTCTCCCTTGTAATAGGAGGTAAGCATATAAATGAAATTATTGTACTTTGCATGTATTGGTTGCATTGCTACGAGGTGTTGAAACTATGTTTTAGTATTAAGAGAGTGTTATATTGAATGTGCTAAAATATAGCAGTGGGTGCTTGTAGGCTTTGTGCTTAGCTGGCCCGAGGGCTGCACAAATACATATAATTGTATTATGTTATTGAAGTATTAATGCTGAGCTTGTAATAAACTTAGGACTGCTAATTGTTGTTACATGTTTCTGGGTTTTGGTGGTATGCACAAATACTAATCCAATATTAAAGGCATTTTTAATAAACCGAAGGAGCGCTGATGTTGCTCTGATTCGTAAAACTTCAAATAAATGAGTCTGAGTGATTTTCTTGACTAAACAAAGGTTTCATGGACACACCGCTCGTCCAGTGCTCGAACATAAACCACTAGGAGTTTTAAACATCTCTGTCCTCCTAACGTCTCCCATGAGTTAAGAGTGTGTACAGTGCAAATAATACAATAAAAAGAGTACGTCAATTCTAACAAACTCTGTTGATGCAGAGAGAGCTGTGTCTACATACGGACAGGTATTTATTTACACTGCAGAGACAGGGAATGAAGAAAAACAGCATTTCAGAATAGTTTTTGAGTTACTGTTGCATGCAATGACATTTAAACCCAGAACATTTCTTTTTTAAAATAATAACAACAGAAACGCAACAATCACAGAGCGATCCTCTGGATTTCAGTTTCATTTTCTTTTAGCGTTTCTACTTTGTTAGTCACATGTTTTTGTTCAGGGGTTTAAATGTTTATATTTTGCTGTTTTTAACTACATGTTCATACTTTGTTACACCACCGTAAAATTTAAGATTTTTTAAAATATTATGACCGTGAAATTTATGAAAATGTACCATGAATTTGGTAGGACCCTATTTATGGTATAAGCATAGTGATCTCTAGTGTTCTTTTTGAGGTATTACAGCTGGGTATGTGGATGGGCTGACTCATTTTGGTAAATGTAGGGGAATGTAAAATGTAAAAAGTAAAATATTTCCAACATCCTATGTTAAGTAAGGAAAAATACTGTCGAGGCTGGTGTTATAAATCTTTATTGTACATATATTGTGGTCATCGTTGATATGTATCCACAGGGAACTTAATTCCATATTAGATAAATCGTTCGGTCTGTAGTAACGAAAGTACAGCCATTTCATTCCTCCTTCCCAGTCAGTGACGCGCCGAAATGAATTGAAATAAAGCACGCGTTACAGCCGCACTTCATTATATTCCATGAACCAATTGATTTCATACTGGCGAACTGAAGCGCGCTGCACTTATTACAAAGCAATCTCCCACAATGCATCGTAGTAAGTAATGACAAAACCAGGAAGTGAATGCATGTGTTTGTTTACATTTATTATCGATATTGTGCAATTGTACCAATGAAAACATTTACCCACTGTATCACATAGCATTCCATGTTCTAGCTAGCTAGTTAGATACAGATTCAAGTGATACCAGAAGGCAAATCATTATCTGGAAGATTCTTCAAGAGAGAAAGAAAAGAAGAAAGATGATGGCTATTCTCAGCATGATGGTGGCGACAAAAAAAATGTCTTCAGGAAATGCTTACTTATAAGTGTGAGACTCAGAACTGGTTGCTCCTCATTGCTCCTCCATGCCATGATTGGTTCTGGTGGTAACAGGTGATCAGTGTAGCTTTGTGGGGCACACTCTACCCTTTAGCATATGATTTGAAATGTTCTCTGGTGCTGTCAGAATGAAGCTGGCATTATGCTACTTTGGCAATTACTGAGAATCACAGAGCTCTGCAGCACCCACGTGGTGTGAGCGAGACTCACACTTTTTCATATTGGTTTTGAACACACATAGACCAGCGGTAATAGACCAGTCAAGGCTGTCTGTCACATTAGGGGCTGGACATTATAGTACGGTTGTAATCTCGCGAGAGTCATATTGTAGTTGAACCTGGAAGTGTAAGTTTGTGGAGTGTACACCGCATGTAGCTGTTCAAAAATGTCAAAAAAAATAATATCCGACTTTTTTGTAAAATCCTCAGCAGAAGCACCAACTAAAATCAGCTCCTCACAAATTCCACTAACTGGGGGTGCTGGTTTGAGCAGCAATTCATACAACGGAAGTCCGACAATTCCTGTGAAGGAGGCTCCCGCCAGCAGCTTGCCTCAACCAGACACCGCAGCCACACAGGAGCCGCTGGATCAACCTCTTCAGCCAACGGACTACAACTTTCCAGCAAGGCGCTTCGGGACAGAAAGTGTTACCCGACATGTAAGTCTGGTTGATTTTAAAATTGGCCATGGCTACACTATGTAAAGGCAAGCGATCGTGTTGTATGTATTTCCTTGAATTATTAACGGCTCATCAGGTGCTGGTATCTTCTGTGGAAGGACAGGGATGAGGTGCTTCAGCATATGTGTTGAGTAGTTTCTTTTATACTTCATTTCTGTTCCTGCAAGGTTAAATAGTTCTACAGTCACTTGCGTGCGGTCTTCCAATACATCTTTTTTTTTCTTCATCTGCAAACAGGTGTCTTTTTCTTTTTCTCATTGTAGCTAAAAAACTAAGTATTAATTCAGTTATTTTTAAATAATTCGATTTAAGAACATTTAGCAAATGTATTTTTCATATAAAACACATTTTGCATATATATGATATTTTAGTGTAAAAACAATCAACATATTTTTTCTTAGGGGGTGGTAAATTAAGTAATAAAATGGATCTATTGTATATGATATTCTACAATAATTTTACACCACCCCTTACACAACAAAAGTGGTTTAGACACAACTAGGAAGCAACATATAAAGCTCCTCTGATTACACCTACCAAGCATTTCAACTCGTGTCCTCTTGTAACTGAAAGTACGTCCTGTTTTCGGCCTTCCACGCCTGCATTTAACTGGAGTTATCTTCAGTGCACATCTGATGTGACCCTGATCTATGTTTTTGGCATCAGTGGTACTGACACACTTTTTAAATTCTATGGGCTGTTCTGAAATTGGCCTTTGTGTGGAAGTGGTTTCTTGTATTGAGAGTTCACTTTGAGGAGTCTTCGATGTTGTCATTTGACTTTCAGTGACAGCCCTTGTAAGTGACTTAGCACTGCTTGATTTCTCAGAAACATCTTGTCGTTTGCTGATTGGTGGCAGAAAAATGTTGCACTTTTCACTATCTTGAATTTCCTCTACCACCATTTCCTTGTTAAGTTTCCAACAATTTAAGATGGTTTTCAAGAACTTGTACTTCTTCTGATATCCGTGACCACCACAAGCAGAGACAAGTGTTGCTAGTTCCATTGCAGTTGGATACACTAATTTGATCGGTCATTGGAGTTCAGACTTTTGCCATCAGTGTGTGTAGAAATGAGAGAGACATTTACTTTTCAAAATGTAAAAGAACAACCAAGGAATGCACATTGGTTTTAATCCTTACAGACCTGAGACACCTTATAAATTAGTGGGATTCTTTTTTTTTAAGTTTTTGTCACCAAGGAGACCTCTAAAGTAACTTTAAAAAGTACCAACAAGCATCCCTGGCTCAACTATACATATGAATAACCAACCAGCAACTTTCTTTGCAACAGCTGCCTGAGAAACCACAGGAGACTCCAGCAGCTCCTTCAAGACTTCAACGCGGTTTACGCAATTTACTCAAGTCACAGTGTAATCACGTACTCACTGCACTGTCTTGCTCTGAAAAACAATCTCCGTTCATCATTTGAAAATACTGTATCCCAATTAAACAAAGTAAATTTTTATTTAAATGATATACAGTGCCTTGCGAAAGTATTCGGCCCCCTTGAACTCTGCGACCTTTTGCCACATTTCAGGCTTCAAACATAAAGATATGAAACTGTAATTTTTTGTGAAGAATCAACAACAAGTGGGACACAATCATGAAGTGGAACGAAATTTATTGTATATTTCAAACTTTTTTAACAAATAAAAAACTGAAAAATTGGGCGTGCAAAATTATTCAGCCCCCTTAAGTTAATACTTTGTAGCGCCACCTTTTGCTGCGATTACAGCTGTAAGTCGCTTGGGGTATGTCTCTATCAGTTTTGCACATCGAGAGACTGAAATTTTTGCCCATTCCTCCTTGCAAAACAGCTCGAGCTCAGTGAGGTTGGATGGAGAGCATTTGTGAACAGCAGTTTTCAGTTCTTTCCACAGATTCTCGATTGGATTCAGGTCTGGACTTTGACTTGGCCATTCTAACACCTGGATATGTTTATTTGTGAACCATTCCATTGTAGATTTTGCTTTATGTTTTGGATCATTGTCTTGTTGGAAGACAAATCTCCGTCCCAGTCTCAGGTCTTTTGCAGACTCCATCAGGTTTTCTTCCAGAATGGTCCTGTATTTGGCTCCATCCATCTTCCCATCAATTTTAACCATCTTCCCTGTCCCTGCTGAAGAAAAGCAGGCCCAAACCATGATGCTGCCACCACCATGTTTGACAGTGGGGATGGTGTGTTCAGGGTGATGAGCTGTGTTGCTTTTACGCCAAACATAACGTTTTGCATTGTTGCCAAAAAGTTCGATTTTGGTTTCATCTGACCAGAGCACCTTCTTCCACATGTTTGGTGTGTCTCCCAGGTGGCTTGTGGCAAACTGTAAACGACACTTTTTATGGATATCTTTAAGAAATGGCCTTCTTCTTGCCACTCTTCCATAAAGGCCAGATTTGTGCAGTATACGACTGATTGTTGTCCTATGGACAGAGTCTCCCACCTCAGCTGTAGATCTCTGCAGTTCATCCAGAGTGATCATGGGCCTCTTGGCTGCATCTCTGATCAGTCTTCTCCTTGTATGAGCTGAAAGTTTAGAGGGACGGCCAGGTCTTGGTAGATTTGCAGTGGTCTGATACTCCTTCCATTTCAATATTATCGCTTGCACAGTGCTCCTTGGGATGTTTAAAGCTTGGGAAATCTTTTTGTATCCAAATCCGGCTTTAAACTTCTCCACAACATTATCTCGGACCTGCCTGGTGTGTTCCTTGTTCTTCATGATGCTCTCTGCGCTTTAAACGGACCTCTGAGACTATCACAGTGCACGTGCATTTATACAGAGACTTGATTACACACAGGTGGATTCTATTTATCATCATTAGTCATTTAGGTCAACATTGGATAATTCAGAGATCCTCACTGAACTTCTGGAGAGAGTTTGCTGCACTGAAAGTAAAGGGGCTGAATAATTTTGCACGCCCAATTTTTCAGTTTTTTATTTGTTAAAAAAGTTTGAAATATCCAATAAATTTCGTTCCACTTCATGATTGTGTCCCACTTGTTGATTCTTCACAAAAAATTACAGTTTCATATCTTTATGTTTGAAGCCTGAAATGTGGCAAAAGGTCGCAAAGTTCAAGGGGGCCGAATACTTTCGCAAGGCACTGTAAATAGCATTGGGAAGAACCATCTCCCAGACTTGTATCCCATTTAAGCAAAAATCCCGATTATCAGTATCTCGATTAGGCGGTGCTGACTGTATTTGCCATGATAAATACTTTTTCATTCATCTGAAAAGAAACCTAACCACCAGATCAAACTATCAAAAATACTGGTACTTTTAATATCAGTTAATATACCTCATAATATATTAGAATTCTATTAACAAATAGCGACACATATGTCGCTTTTGAAACTTAGAAAACAGAAAGTAATTGCCTAATTTTTTTTTTTCTGAAATAAGAGGGCACAGTTTTTATGATGGCATGATTCAAAGCTCTGACAAACATGAACCAGAGTGGAACATAAACCTAACAACAATAATGTAATAGTGCCCTCTTGTGTGGTGCACTGCTATTACATATGATGTTATGAGCACAGTAACTGCTCATGCAACTGCCTCTTTTGTACAGTGGTTAAGACACTTGACTGGCTTATGCCCAGCCTCCCCTCTGTAACACACGATCACGCTGTCCTAAATTCATTCTTTATCTATTATTCATTGTTTCTTTGTCAGTTTACATACTGAATATTGTTTATATTGAGGTGATCCACCCAAATAGGCTCCTGCCACTTATTTGCAGCAGTATAATGTTATACATAACTTAAAATACAAAAGGGACATTTAAAAAGGTGCTGTCTTTTTCAATATGTTAGTTTTGTAATCCAGAAATTGAACAGGAAACACTAATGGTGCTTTGTGGCAGTGTGGCAGTGTGGCAGTGCAAAAGCCCTGCCGGTGCATGTCTGTATGTATTGGTGTGGGGAATAATGGGTTGGCAGGGAGGAGGTTAAATTGCTACCATGTGGGAATGTGGCTGGAGCCGTGAATTAAATAATTCTATAAATAGGGTGATCATGGGTGTTAGTGATTAATGATTAATGTGTAATGAGTTGATGTTGGTGAAAGGTGGAGGTTTTTTGAGTTCAGTGCTGTCTAGTCCCATCTGTTTGTTTTTACGTTTCTGGGAGTGTTTTGTAGACCTTTTATTTTGGCCCTTGTGCCGTTTTGTTTCTAATGTGGTTTTGTTTGTTGTGTGTTTGTTAATATTAAACATGTGCATTATTTCAAGCACTGCTTGCAATGATCTTAATAAAAATGATGTTACATGTGTTGTTGAATAGGGTACTGAAATTGCTCTGCTCCAGATTGTAAATGATCTCCTGCTTAATGCTGGTGCTGCTGCTTCTGTTCTTGTCCTCCTTGACCTAACTTTTAACATCATAGATTGTAGCATTCTTCTTGACCGCCTTCAGAAGTATGCTGGGATCTCTGGACCTGTCTCTCCTGGATGTCCTATTACCTATCTGGACGCATGCAGTCTGTTTTCTATGCTAGATGTAGCGGTGTCGCAAACACAATCACTTGTGGTGTCCCTCAAGGGTCTGTTCTTGGGCCTCTTCTTCAACATCTGCATGCTTGCCTTGGGTCACCTTATCCACCAACATAGCCTTATCCTGATGACACCCAGCTCTCCTTAAAACTCGACCCTAGATGTCCCTCTGCCATGGTCCGGCTCTTGGCTTGCATTCAAGACATCGAGGCCTGGATGTCTGCCAATTTTCTTCAGCTCAACACTAGCAAATCAGAACTCCTTCTGGTAGGATCTGAAACTCAACTTAAGAATCTCAATATAGCTGCCCTGAACCTCATAAGCTGTCTGCTGCTGCCTTCCCCCACTGTAAGAAGCCTTGGTATACTGGACAGCAACTTCTCCTTTGATGCCCTCATCTCCTCCGTTGTCAAATCTTCCTTCTACCACCTTAGAAACATCTCCAAAGTCCATCCCTACCTTTCCCTCCCAGATGCGCAGATACTCTGTCATGCATTTTTATCCTCTCGACTTGACTACTGCAACTCTCTCTATGGCGGTCTTCCGGCAGGTGCCATCAACCGACTGCAGCTAGATGAGAATACCGCTGCCAGGATCCTAACCAGATGTAAAAAATGTGAACACATCACCCCCCTTGCCCAGCTGCACTGGCTACCTGTAAAGTTCAGGATTACTTTCAAAATGCTCCTGCTCACCTACAATGCCCTTCATCACACAGGTCCTGAGTACCTCTTCAACCTGCTGGACTGCTATGTTCCTGCCTGCAAGTGGAGGTCCTCCAACTCTGGCCTGCTTGTTATCCCCAAGCAAAAGTGCACCACACTTGGAGAACGCTTATTTAGCTTCATGGATCCGAATCTCTGGAACTCTCTCCCAGCCTTGGTGTATGATGCTCCCACTGTCGCTCGCTGTAAATCTCAAGACCCACCTGTTTTCTCTTGCTTTCCATTCTCTTTAAGCCTGATATTTGTTATTAGCAAGGAATCTATGAAAAAGATCTAGTTTATGTTGACTCAGAAATGTCTCCATCTAGACAATGTGGGGAAGCTATAAAAAAGGCCAACAAATTTCTCGGATATATAGTGGAAAGTGTTGAATTTAAAACAAGGGAAGTAATGTTAAAACTCTACAATGCATTAGTAAGACCTCATCTAGAATATTGTGTCCAGTTCTGGTCACCTCGCTACAAAAAGGATACTGCTGCTCTAGAAAGAGTGCAAGGAAGAGCGACCAGGCATGTCATATGCAGACAGACTAAAATAATTGAATCTATTCAGTCTTGAACAAAGAAGACTACGTGATGATCTGATTCAAGCATTCAAAGTTCTAAAAGGTGTTGACAATGTCGACCCAAGGGACTTTTTCAACCTGAAAAAAGAAAGAAATACCAGGGGTCACAAATGGAGATTAGATAAAGGGGCATTCAGAACAGAAAATAGGAGGCACTTTTTTACACAGAGAATTGTGTTGTTGAAGCTGACACCCTGGGATCCTTCAAGAAGCTGCTTGATGAGATTCTGGGATCAATAAGCTACTAACAACCAAACAAGCAAGATGGGCCCGAATGTCCTCCCCTCGTTAAAATTTCTTATGCTCTTATGACTCTTGCTACCCAGCTCGCCATTTTGACCAGTGTTCCGCGAACCTTTTAAATGTGGCCCCCCCTTTTTTAGCATACATTTGGTTGTCCCCCCCGACACACATATTAAAACGTTAGACCGTAACTTTATATTTTAACAAATAAATCAGTGAAAAAAATACATGTAACTTAAATCTTTTTTTTTAACTTGGCGATTCAACATTTACCTAACAGATAAATCTGAAAAACATTACCGTTCAGCAATTAAATCTAAAAAAAAATAATCTGGGTTTTCACAAAATAAAGTATAACACACCAAAAAAAGCATAGAATCGTAATTTTATAGAAATACAAAACCAGTGTGTGGTGCTCCCCATCACTTTGACTAAAAATTAAGGTGAAATAAAGAGATAGCCTACCATCAATTTCCAATTGTTCTGCTATTTCTTACCATGTTGTGTCCTTTTTATTGTCTTTATAACCACAGACACTGGCATCATAAACAACATTATATTTTTCAACTTTAATAATTAAATTCCCATTGATGTTGATTTTTTTTTATTTCTGTGGGCTCATTTGAAAGGTAAGAACTTGGACTAATTAGCTGTCATTTATGTATTTATTTAAAATGTTCTATCCTTTAAAAAAAAATCTATCTATCTATCTATCTATCTATCTATCTATCTATATATATATATACCCTGGGCAGCGCTCATATTCGGGAGGGAGCTCCGCACGCAGGTGGATTAGTTTTCGGTAGGACGCCGACCGCCAACCCCCCCTACCCCCCTCCGAGCCGGCTGGACTGGAATATCTCCAGCAGCTCAGGGACCGACTGGACGCTGCGCCCACCTTTGCCCAGAAGCACATGTCATCGGCTGGCCAGTGGCAGCATCCCTGCTGCCAGGGGTGCGGTTTCCAGGCTGGTGAGCGAGTCTGGGTATACCTCCCCCGGCGGAAGAAAGGGCTCTGCCCCAAGCTGACCAGTCATTGGGAGGGCACAGTGTTGGAATGGCTCTCAGACGTGATATACCGGGTGAGGCTATCGATAAGGGGCCAGGGGGTGGTCCTCCACCAGGGGTTTGGCCAACAGGACCCAGTCCGAAGCAGGTCCCCAACCAAACTTGCCCTCACCTAGGGGAAGCTATTAAACAACAAAGTTGTTTGAAAAGTATTAGTCTATTGTATAACCCTAATATGTTTCAAAACCCTTGAAAACTTGTATGAACTTAAACGTTTGTAAATCGTGTTTTGTTTAACTAAGCAGTCCAACTTCAAATACAAACTTATTTAGGGTGAACCTTTCAGTAATATGCTTTTTTTATATTTATCACATCTTTATATGGCTGTTCTTGTGTGGAACAACAGCCATGAGATTAAAAAAATAAATATCCAGACACTGCAGTCATTATGACAAAGGTTTGAACTTTAATGGCTTGATGCAACATGTTACAATAGTAATACAGTTATTGGTTACAAGTGTCACATACTAAAACAGCCACCAGAATATAAGGGGCAAACATCAGCAACTCTTAGTAAGAAACACATTTATACTTCAGTACGTCAGTGCCAGGCTAGATGGCAAATCTGTAACTATCTTCAATGAATTCCACAGAAATTTGTCTGCATAACATAATTCTTTCTTACCATTTCAGGCCATATTAGTAAAAAAAAAGAAAACTAAAAAAAAATCTCTAACAAACTATCAGAGTTGTTCTTACAATGAAACCAGTACCACCAGGGTATCTAAAGCCCAGCACCAGTGCAGCTCGATATATAGCCGGCTTATATCACCCTGACTGGTTAAGCAAATACAGCCTATTGCGTTTCTACCAGGAATAAACAGCTTCATCACTGTTCTTGTTTCATAATTATCTAAAATCGTTTCCATTTTAAAGAAGTACAATGAAGGAACTGCCAGGTGTGCATTCATTTAAAACAATTAACAAGTGCGCCCACCTAATTCCAGGAGTACATGTTGAACGTGAATCTTTATAGTGTTACATTTGAATATAAATTAGTAAACTCAAGCAATGAACCTTTAGAATGAGTCGTCAATTCCCAATAAATCGTGCAAATAATTGCTTCTGTTAAGCATAGAATTTACAATAAAAAAAATATATATATTATGCATTACAAAAAAAAAACACACAAATATGTACAGTAAGCTAACAACACTGCAAAGAAACATGGACAATAAAAGCAGATTTGGCAAAATGCCATACCATTTTAAGAAGTTATAAAATAAGTGCATACATTATATACAGGTAATCAGTCAGCATTAAAATGAATTAAATACACACTCAAAAAAATTCTATTATAGTTTGTGCTCAAAAGAGCCAACTTTCCAATTTGTTTTCCCAACTTCAATGTTTAACATACTGTAGGTATATATATGTTACGGTTCATGTGTAAAATCTGTAAATCTATAGATTAACCAGTATATGTGTAGATTTACCAGCTCAGAGGTCAATGTATAAAATAACTAAGGAGATGGTAGTTAGAATGCTACAACATTAAAGGTGAATTCGTAACACCAGGGAGCTTAATGGCAAAAATAAATAAATAAATAAATAAAAAGATTTCTGTAAGACCTGTTACGTACTTGAGTAAATTAACAAATGTATTATTTATTTTTCTAAAACTCTTTTTTGTATTTGATTAATCTTTCTAAACTTCACTGCATCCCTTCTTGCAATATTATCAGACACATAGCATTTGCCGTTCCCATTGATTTCAATAACAAAGGCATTGTTTATACCGTTAAGCACGCCGTATATTTCGGGCAAACTACTGTTTTCACCTCGTTACATTGCCATTCACATAGATTTCAATACAAAAGGCAGCACTTCACTGTAGTAAAAGCTTGTTCGATCAATCAGCTGTTTGCACCTCATTACTGAGCAATTACCCCTGTACTGTATCTTGGCTATTTAATCCCTGTACGCAGTGTCAGGTTTACATTTTGAAAAAACAGCACTGACTGCAACAGTAAGCAAGCGTGGCTGGAAAGAGAAAAGCGATGAGCATCAGCACGAAAATTCAGTGTAAATAAAATGTCTCTGGTAGATGCTATGGGCTTGGTAAAGCATGCTTGGAACTCTGTCAGTCAGCAAACAATGCAACGTTGCTTCAAAAAGCTGGGGACAATGTGAGAATGGACCTGATTATGGACTGGGGAAGGGGATGGGAGTACTCTGTGTGTTTCTAAACTGTGTTATTCTTGTTCAGATCTGTTAGCGTTCTCTGTGGGTTTTGGTGCTTTTGTGACTAGAGCTGAAAGACTGCCTGTGTGTGAGTGCATCACTGAGGGGGGTGGGAGCAGGTCTGACACGAGCAGTCAGAGATAGGGAGTGTTGGACCAATGAGTGAGGAAGGGGGAGGGACTTGGGTGTGTGTGTGGAGATGACAGTTTGAAAGAGAAGCGGGAGAATTGAGAGTCAAGAGAGGTTTGCAAGTGAGAGAGGAATGAGAGCCATTGTTCACTAAAAGCTAAAAAAATAATAAATACAGCGGTTTTCTACTGCTTTGAACTGCAACTTGTCTGTCTCATTATATCCTGGAAACCCTGCAGCTCAGCGTTACAATATATAAATAATTCATGTTCGGCTGCGGGGGGCATCAAATTCAACCTCCGTCTCGATCTCCTGCCTGTCACTCAGCAGTGAATGCATGCATCCACACGGCAGACAGCTACTCTGTTACAAGCATTAATAACCTGTATCTTTCTAAACAAGGGATTCAGGGGAGCTCCCTAATAAAAGCTGAATCTCAAAACAATACTAATATAGTACAGTAATTGTTACAGCTGTGTAAAATGGTATTTAAAACAGGATTCATTTATCCGTCTTTTTACATATCGGCCCTTACTCTGGTCCCACCGCAGTCGGATATGCGATGGATTACTGTACTTTTTATTACATTCATTGTTAGTGTAATGAGTATCTTAATAAAGATTTTCAACCGCATACACGCTTGTTTGTTTTGATTACTGTACTGGTGATTGGAAGACATTTTGAACATTATTGTTACTGTGTGGGAGTTTATACCATCCATCGCTTACTGCAGGTGAATCATGTTAACACAAACGCACCTGTTCTAAGTGGTGGCGACTGTAATACTACTACTACGACTACTAATAATAATGTATGTATTTAGCAGAGACCACGCATTGATGTCTTGTCCTATATACGGACATGATTAGAGACAGATCTCTGGTCTTATTTCTAATGATTTTATCCCCGGTTTATTATAATAATTTTTTTAAATCAAAACTGACCATAGGGCAAACATTAGGTATGGTAATACTGACATCTCTTCAGCAATACTCGTGCTTCTACTAAGCGTGATTTAGTATTATTCAGTCAAACTCATTTAGAAAAAAGCATAACCTAAGTGCACGCATGTTTTGCATTTAGTGAGAATCATATAGTAAGCTACGTCATTTTGCCGGCAAAACATTATTTTGTATTGTGAATGGTTGCCAGACGGTGATCATGGATGTAAGTAAAAGAGATTGTTTACTACCATTTCCTTAGATATTTTATAAATTGACCGCTGAGCTGTAAATCTACACATTTACTGGTTAATCTATAGATTTACCGATTTTACACATGAACTGTAATAAATGTGTATATTATATATATATATATATAATGTATATATATATATATATATATATATATATATATATATATATATATATATATATATATAAATGCAGGCATTATCTTATGAATGAAAAAGCTAATAGAAGTTATGACATGAATAAAGAGAACATTTTCCAAAGCTATATTGAACCCAAAGCATGATGTATTTCAAGGACACTGCAGCATAACAGCTGTACCAAGAAGACATTTACTGGCCTTATCTCACATAACCTGTTGAGGTTTTACATGTAACATTCCCATTTTATGCTAGTCACTCCGCCAGTCTGTGACAAGTGATGTGAAGCCCCAGTTTACTGGCGGGGTGTTTACAGCAGATCAGGCAGGTGGCTGTACACAGAGTCGAGGAGCTTTTGGCTGGCGTCCTGGCTCTTCACACCAGCAACCTCAAAGAGTTTATCCAGCTTGTCCTCCGCCTGAGGGATCTCATCAATCACGTGGAGCTCTTCTAGGTTCAGAACGTGAAGCATGTCATCGAAGATTGGCTGCAGATCGCAAGGGTCCAGGCGTACCTGTCGCAATACTGTATCTTTCTTTTCTGAAAGTGAACAAGAGATACACATGAGCTGACGATCACAAGATAAACCACCTAGGATGTAGTTAATACTTTAAAGGCTTGTTTGAAACATTTGAAAAAAAAGTGGAATATTTATTTTGAACTGCGTCGATGATAATCTCAGGAGTGTGTTGCTTTGGTTTAAGAAACACTACAATGTCAATTTCACCGTAGCTAAAGTTAGTAAAAAAGCAATTCCCTATGTTCCCAGCAGGGCTGTCATTGCAGGGACAAAACTGTTGTTTCTAAGAAAACAAGCCTGGCCCTGTAAGCCATTGTCTAGACTATTGTTCTTCCACTTCACAGCACCCCAAAACTACAATCAATATAGCACAATGCTTGGGAGGCAGATCTCAAGTGAGTCATGTAAAATACTATTAACAAAGCACTGCTGTTTATCATTTCATTTCATGTAATGTTGACTATGCGAGTCATTGGGAGCTTGGTCTGTGTCATTACCTTTGGTAATAAATGAACCTGTCCTGCTAAGAGGCGAGTTGTTACTGGAAGTGGAGTCACAGCGCAGCAGAGGTTCTGATTCATCAGCAAAGAATCTTTTCGACTTGTCCCCCGGAGAAGGCTCTATGATAACCCCAGCTGGCTCTGAAGGCTTGTGGGTGGGACTGTGGCATTGGTTCACATGCACAGCTGTAATCAGCTTGTTTATATCCAACTAGAAACAAAAGAAGAGAAAGACAATGACAAAGAATGAGTAATATGAAGGTCTTTTATTTATTGGTGACCTTATTTGGAGCTCATGGTGACCCCGACAGGCTTTCAGCTGCCTACAGCAATGCCCTTGAATTTCTCAACTCTACGTCAACATGTTAATACTGTACAAGCCCACTATGAAAGAACACTGTGGTTTCAAAGAGTAAAAGAATTTGCCACCCACACACCACATGGTCGATACAAGGCTCCTACACTAGTTTTAATGAATTACATGATATGCCCGATTATTACGCACCACCATACCCATTTTTCTCTCTCCTTATACTCCTCTTTTAGGTAGTATGGGAATTATGATTTAATTGTTTTTGCCTTGCTACGATTGGGAATGATGGATGTTTAGCCTCAGACACCTCTGAATCCCCTGGGATTCCCAGAAAACTCTGGAAACTTCCTCTACATTCAAATAAAAGTGTGTTTAAAAAATAAACCGCTGTTCAGATAGCAAACGGAAACATACATACATACTTCTTTAATCGCTGTAGATAGTCACAAACACATATTATAAAATCACAAAGGAAAATAAAAGGAAAATGCCATTTTCTCTTATGGGTGAGATTATGGTTCATCAAATGTTTTTCTTTTCCACAATGATGTTTATACTTAATTTTAAAGAAAGATATACAACCAACTTGCTTTTAACCAATGAATCATCACTCTCAAATATGTATGTATGTATGTATGTATGTATGTATGTGAGGAGGCACGTCCCTGCCAAACAACATGGGCTTTAATGGAGAATTACTCTAGTTAATCCTGACTCGCTTAACGTATACCGTGATGGAAGTAGGACTGCTATTGCATAGCATTTTCATCCATTCCAGGTTTTACTACAAGCTTGATTAGCTACAGTGTACAGTTAACAAGCTCAGGTGTGCTATGCAATGGGAGTCTTATTTCCATCCCTGCGTATATACAGTTTAATACGTTTTCCTGTTCCACAGGTAGATATTTTGTGCAAATAAAGTACTTCCGGAACAGTAAATGACAGTCACACCGGAAAAACAAGTACCATTTACTTTTATTCTTCTGTTTCGGCACAGCCGTTGTGCAATTTAAACATATAACTGTAACAGGGCGAGCAGCCCTGTACAGGGTTTGTTTATTTTTAGAACGGGGTCTTCCCCTCCGCCCCTGTGTTATTTTGTATTGTTTATTTGTTTTATTGTATTTAAATGTGAAAGTTGTGCGTGTTTGTTTATGTATTTATTATCTGTAACAGCGAGGCGCCGCAGGTTTTGTTATTGTTTTATTTAAAATGTGTTCTGGCAGAGGCGAGAGTGGGTACTCGTCCTCTGCCAGGAATAATTAGAAAAGCTTGTGCAGAAGGTGGCCATCTCCCGAATTAATTAAGTGATTTAAATTGTTGCTAATCGGGAGATGGTCACCTGCATAAAAGCCTGCAGCTCGCTGCACTCGGGGTGGGTGTTCAAGAGGAGGAACGAGAGCGGAGAGAGCGAGCGAAAACGAAACTAAACTTAAAAATGTTCATAATACAGGAACAGTGAAGGCTACTGCCCAGCCTGACCTGTATTGTTTTGTGTTGTTTTCGTAGTATTTTGTGTTCGAGATTTGTTCTGTTTATCCTTTTTATTTCGCCCTGTGAGCAAGTCTTTTTGTTAAAACCTTTTATTTATTTTTGTATTTAAATAAAACGGCGGCCAGCCGCGTCTTTCTTTTGCAACTGCAGTATTTGGTGTCAGTTTGTTTACATTCCTGCTTCTGTCGTGACCGCCCAGCCACCGTGTCACAATAACATATACAATTTTAATTACATTTAGCGAAAATATAAATTCGCAAAATGGTACTACCTATTACATTGTACGGCCCACAGGGGCGTGTTTTGTATAAATAATAAACTCCCATTCTTTGGCAGTTAAGCTTTCTTCTATTGTTTAACATTTAAGGCACTTAACAGTTAAGGTACTATGTTCGCAGTTACATACAACATTTCAAATTGTTTGTTTATAAAGTATTGATTTCCATCGTCCCTTGGAGTTTGTTATAAGTGGAGTGCATCTGTATATAGTTTATTCACTTGGTACCCACGGGGCCAGCACAGGTACATGGGCAATAGGAACATGAATTTTGCTGCTCAAGCTGATAAATAGCTGAAGTAGTAACTGCAATCAAGTTCAGTTATTTAATGGTATAAATTATGATTAGATTCAGCTTCGCAGTACATTAAATATATATAGAAATTCTAGGCCAACACGTTAATTCAACAATAAATAGGATATGGATTAATGATTCCCAGGGAATTTAAAATGTCAGATTGCATCACTCTTAGTCATTTCAGCTGGCTTCAAGCTACTTCTTTTTTGAGGCATGACTGGAGCATGTGCGATATTCCACCCACAAAACAAATTCAAAGGGCAGGAAACTTCTTAGGATTTGAACATTTGAGGTCATCAACACTTTAGTTTGTACAAACAACTCGTGAGTCACAATGTTCATTATCCTTTCGATAGCTAGGGCTCCTTTATTGAAGGTTTAGTATTTTTGGTAAGAACATCAGAGAGATAGCCTGTTGTTCAAAACAATAAACTAAAAAAAGAACTCAAGATCAGTGGTAACTGGAACAATTTTTATAGTGGGAGTGCTGAAAGCCATTGAACAAAACTGTAACCCCTATATACAATGGAAGCCATGCAAAGCCAGGTGGTGCTACCGTACCCCCAGCACCCCTGCTCAAGATTATAAACCCTTGTAATTATTAATGTTAAATGCTCTACATTAAATAACAATAATAAATTAGTAGTATTTAATATTTACAAAAAGAAAATAATCCAGCATAATACAATTAACATATTTTACAACAAGTCCTTTATGCTGTGCTTTCTGAAAAGGTATAACAAATACTGTTCAATGTGTTGTTATTACTGTGTTCAGAACATCCCTATTAGAATCTATCCCCTTTTCTGTGTGTGACAGGGTAGGCTTGTTCCCAGCAGGAGAGAGACTCAGACACAGAGAGCTGCAGTTTAAGTGCTGTTACAAACGTTTATTAAACAAATAAACAAACAGGAACAAACAAACAAACAAAACAACAGCACAAGGGCCAAAATAAACACTAATGTCAGGCTGGGCATTCGCCTTCACTGATCAATATACACATAAAACAACTCACTAACTCCCTCCCCCAGACAAAGGATTTTTCCTCTCCTATATACCATGTGGCTGAAGCCTAATTAACCATCAATCATTCAATTAAGGCTCCAGACACACTCTCACATGTATTGTGGCAGGGAGGGATTAAACCCCCAATACAAAAAAAAACTGGATTAAATACAACAAGAAAGCAGAGCAGGGAGGTGGGGTGTCCAAGAAATAAAAGCAGTAAAAAAACCACACAAATTAAGCAAACTTTTTTCACAAGACAAAAAGAGAAACATATTCTTAATAAAAGAAAAAGCAGCAGGTCATGCCGTTACCGTCTTTACACTGGCATGATGTAATTTGGCAGTACTTCTTTCCACAATGTCTGCAAAACAATGCAACCAAGTGCAATCTAAGGGTATCTCGGTCTCCACCCAGCCCCATAAAATGTTTTTTTTAGCTGCTGTTAGTCCTGCCAACAAAAGTCGCCGTTCCTGAAGGTTAATAGTTATTTGGGAGTCATCACCGAGAAGGAGCAATCGGGGGTTGAGCAGCACCTCTACACCAGTCACTTCAGATAGAACAGTAACCACATGTTTCCAGAAGCATTCAATAATGGGGCACTCCCAAAACATATGTAAATAAGTACCAGCTACTCCCAGAGTGCATCTGTGACAAAGGGGGTCGGGAGCGATCTTCACCTGAAAACGCCAGTAAGGCGTTGCATAGCCTCTATGTACAAGTTTTTAGAGGATGTAAAAATATTGTCCCATACCACCTCCCAGTCAGGACTGCCCCCCAACTTGTCTAATTATCTGTCCCAAATAGTGGTTACTGGAAGAGAGCTGGTATTATAGGAAGTAAAATAATCATAAAGAGAGGAGACTAGACCTCTTGCGGTAATTGTCGACAAAATTAAATCAACCACAGGGTGATTTAATTTCAGCCTCCTGGAAAGAGCCTTTGCAAATAAATTTAATGATAGAGGCCTATAGCTAGAACATTCTAGTGGATCTTTATATATATATATTTTTTTAATTTGGAATCGGCAATTCTTTTTTCTCATTTTCTCCCTAATTTGGAAAGCCCAATTATTATTTCTTTTATTTCAACCCAGCTCACCGCTGTCACCCCTGTGCTGACTCGGAAGAGAGGGAGGGGAGCCATCTTGGGATTCTGAAGAAATGCAATCGTGTCGTCCTCTTCAAGTCCCTCAGCTAAACCAACAAGGCGCAGGTTGGAATGGCGATTCCGGTCCTCCACCTCAGCCAGATGAGACTTGAGTCGTGAAATCTCCACAGCAGAATATCTGATGCTGTCCCTCTTCTGTCGCTGTGCAGCTTGCAGAACATCCATTCTTTTACTCTCATTATCAACAGAGGGTGCCAGGGCAGCTACTTTTTCCCTCACTTGCTGAAAGCGGAACTGGACTGAGTTTAAATCAGAGCACAGTTTTAATATCAGCGGCAAGTTGAGTTTTCAAACATTCCTTGATACAGTCCTGTATTTTAGCGTAAATTTGGCTTAGGGTGCGAGAGCTAAGAGACTAAGCATCCATCTTGGTTCAGAAGTCACTAGCAGCAGAGGTTTAGCAAGAACTTGATGCAACAGAAAGAATGGTTCAGAGGAAAATAAACCAGATTATCAGTGTTTCGTAACTGATAATGATAATGTCACTCTGCTAATCAGTTTAGGACACACATAGGGTAGTAGCATAGAGTTAGTTGTTAAATAAGTATTTAAAAGGAGAGGTACTTGAACGTCGCTCCACTACTTGGGGAATTCTGATCCAGAAGATTAAACTTCCAGCCCTGCCTTGCAAAAGTGTCTGGTCTACAGGTAGACTTGATCTATTGCTGTTACCGTAAACTAGGTGACTAATATAATCTGTATACAAATATATTTGCTATAATTGCTTGTTGTTATATTACTATGCAATAATGGAATGAGTATTGCTTATTAAACTGCTTAATTCGATATATTTTGAATAGTCATTGTCTATTACTGTTTAACGCATATATACGTAGGACAAATGAATCATTGTTAATATCACAATCCCTTACAAGCCTTACTCGGACTCACTGAAAGGACAGCTTTTAAATAGAGATCGATGAGGCAACTGGAAACATGCTTAGCCAATTAAATACACATAATAACAAAGCCACATTCTTTTCATCAAGAGTACAACTCTGTGACATGGATGCACATCTGTGATTTTATGCAATATACTGAAGATCAAAATAAAAAATGATCCATATGAAAAATCAATGTGGAACCATTCTATATCTGTTATTTATTGGAACTCTACTTGCATTCGTCAATCACTTTGATGATTAAAAACATCATTGTATAGGTGCTCCGCGTGGAGCGCAGGATGCGCCCTATAGCCTGGAGGTTGCCGGTACCAGTCCAGGCTATTCCATTGCCGACCGTAGACGGGAGCTCCCAAGGGGCGGCGCACAATTGGCCGAGCGTCGCCCAGGTGGGAAGGGCTTAGGTTGGCCAAAGTATCCTCGGCTCACCACGCACCAGTGACCCCTGTGGACTGGCTGGGCACCTGCGGGCTTGCCTGTAAGCTGCCCAGAGCTGCGTTGTCCTCCGACGCTGTAGCTCTGAGCTGGCTGCATGGTGGGCCTGCAGAGTGAAAAGCAGCGGTCGGCTGACGGCACACGCTTCGGAGGACAGCGTGTGTTTGTCTTTGTCGCTCTTGAGTCAGTGCGGGGGTGGTAGCAGTGATCTGAGCCTAAAAAATAATTGACTATTTCAAATTGGGAGAAAAAAACCGGGGTAAAAATCAATTGCCGACTACTAAATTTTATTAGAAAAACAAAAACAAAACAAAAAAATCATTGTATAGGACACCTCTGGAACAATATTGGACTGCCTGGATATTATAGATATTGGTAGTATGGATTGTTAGCTTGAATAATACAACAAGGATGTCAAGTTTGACATGGCAAAATAAAGTTAATTTACAAGGCTGTAATCAAAATGACCCATGGCCTTGAATCTTCAAAGGCCATGTAAAACCTGATTTTATAAAGGTATAGTTACAAAGTCTACATTTTAAAATTCTTATTGCGAAGTCCAATTTAGATGAAAGGCCACTTTAAAATACACAGTTTGATATAAAAATGTTCTTATTCAGAACTCGAGACAGGCTAGATGTTTAAAGTCCCAGAAAAGAAAAAAAAAAAAAAAAAATTTGGATGAGATGCTGTTTCTCTTGTATTCATATTTCTGCTTTGTCGTGCAGACTTCAAAATTACTTTATTTATATTAAAAACGGTTATGCTTTGACACTGGGGAGGGAAGAGTGCCATTCTTACTAAAGATAGTAGCTATGTAGGAAGGATTCCTAATGCACTTGAAAACACTTATACTCCTACCACGTTATTCTAAGAGTAGGTGCAACCTGCCGGTGCAAACGACCTTCCACAAATATCCCTTTTTACTTCTTATTTATTTATTTTAGGTATACAGTATCAGGTAATCCGTCCTGCAATGTTTTTTTTGTGTTCTGGTTATATAGGCAGCAGTGTGGAGTAGTGGTTAGGGCTCTGGACTCTTGACCGGAGGGTCGTGGGTTCAATCCCAGTTAGGGGACACTGCTGTTGTACCCTTGAGCAAGGTACTTTACCTAGATTGCTCCAGTAAAAACCCAAATGTATAAATGAGTAATTGTAATAATAATAATAATAATAATATAACATATATAAAAATAAATTATACCAGGTCACTTCAGACTACGTCACTTCTTGTCCTTTTTCAGTTCAAGTTTTTAGCCTGGTATTAGTTTACTGCATTACAGTAACCTCCTTATTCGACAAAGCAATGCGGGGCAGCTAAAAAATTCATGACCTGGGATTCCCATATGCGACAATAAGCACATTACTACTGTATGCAGTGGATAGTCTATCTGCTGATTTACAGCCTTGTTACTAAGTAAATTAGCATCTTATTTTTCATGCGTACTGTACACATAGACAAGCACATGAAGCAAAAAAAACCTGAAGTGATGTTAAATTGACAACTGTCTCCACATATGCTAGTTTGTAGTTCATTTAATGCATACCAACTAGGAGATGATTAACGGCATCTGGATTAGCATGAGACCCTAATTGGCTGAATGATCTGGATGACTCAGTTCAAAATGATCTGTCAAGCACTTCCCACTACAGTGGAGAATGATAATGCGTTTTGCTTTTTCCTTACACAGAAACCCCATCATATCAATACTGTAAAAAGGCAACTGCTTACTGTTGTCCAACTATAAAACTAGTTTATTCAAAGAAAATTATGTTTTTGTTAGTCCCTGCAAGTGTACATACAGTACTCTATGCTATGACCTTCACATACAGGAAAGCATTCAGTGCAGTAGACAGGCCTTTTTGTTGCTTTGTGAAGTTCCTCAATTCCCTCAAGCTGAAATTATTATTATTATTTATTTCTTAGCAGACGCCCTTATCCAGGGCGACTTACAATTGTTACAATATATCACATTATACATTATTTCACTTTTTTTTTTTTTTACAGATATCACATTATTTTTACATACAATTACCCATTTATACAGTTGGGTTATTACTGGAGCAATCTAGGTAAAGTACCTTGCTCAAGGGTACAACAGCAGTGTCCCCCACTGGGGATTGAACCCACAATCCCCAGTGGGAGGTGGCTGTGTGGTCCAGTGGTTAAAGAAAAGGGCTTGTAACCAGAAGGTCCCCGGTTCAAATCCCACCTCAGCCACTGACTCATTGTGTGATCCTGAGCAAATCACTTAACCTCCTTGTGCTCCGTCTCTCGGGTGAGACGTATTTGTAAGTGACTCTGCAGCTGATGCATAGTTCACACACTCGAGTCTCTGTAAGTCACCTTGGGTAAAGGCGTCTGCTAAATAAACAAATAATAAAACCCTCCGGTCAAGAGTCCAGAGCCCTAACCACTACTCCACACTGACAGTATAATAAAACTGTCCTGCTGTTTAAACATGAAGCCCTGACTGGAAATCCCTGGAGATTAGCATTACTTGCATCCCACCACCTGCAGACTGACAGAAACACCACATAAACTTATTATAGTCCAAGCTGTTTATAAAATGGATTATAGTCCAAGCTGTGCCTTACGGAAAACAAGAGCTACCTTCGCTCATTTTCTGTTTCTTTACAAGTCTAACCCCTTAACAGCCCCATAAAATCCCCCCTTGCATTTTCCTTTTAGCTATTTGACATAAATTTATCCAACTAATTAATTCAGCCATTTAGCCATTATTCAACCCCTAAATCATCAAAAATGTTTGAATATAAAATTAACTTGTTAGTCCATTAAAGATGGCAAGCATGTTAGTTAAGGGCTTAAATTCTTTAAAACAAAGTTGGTGGGAGCAAATGACATGAATAGGTTGAGTGGATCCAGTTTTCAGCAATACCTGTCAACCAAGATAGATATGAAACTACTCAACCAAATTGTTCAGTAATTGGTAACACAAACATAGTTAAATCAAATTCTTGTTCTAAGAAAAATACTTAGTCCCATGATACAATCCCAGCTGTTTATTAATTAGTTATTATTTGCATCCACAGAAGCTGTTCTATTGATTTCTTCAAAGATAAATCCAATTTATGAAGTGGTGAAGACAGACTGACAGATTTTCTTGAACTAAGGCTTATCTGTACGTCAGACCAATATTAACGATAGAACAATGCACCATTAATATATAACCTTGTAGAAAAAAAGGACACAACCTTAGTGGAACGTTATTCAATACTGTATAATGCTCCAACACTGGACAGCGTTGAATGATCTCATATTGGAAACTATTTCACTTTTTATTTAATAATGATTTCTTTCACTAAAGTTAAATTTTGTGCACACTATACAAGTTTTGAAAGCTGCAACCTACTTAAGTTTTGTTGCAACCTACCTTTTCTTTCTTTTTAAGACATTAACAGGCAAACTCTATATTATTATACTGCATGTGTGCAAAAGCATTATACAATCAATAAAAGCTGGAACCAAGTTTCTTCTAATTCAGATAATCAACACCGAAATGGTATTCAAGAGTTTGTGTGTTACAATTTTCGAGAGAAAAAATCCATCTTCGAATCTTACCTGAGGATTATCCTCCATCACCCCCCGAATCTTCTCCACTACATCGTTGCGCCTGTGCCTTCGTAGAGCATTGATGAGTTTAGCAAGATTGGCATCTTGGTCTCTTATAGTCCAGTGCTGTAAAGCTGCATACGCTCTCTCGTGATCTGCCTTGTACCCATTAGAGAAAGCTGCCACCTCCCTCTCTGTTGCATTGGCTAGAGACTGGTACATATCTATCCACTGGCTACCAATCTGTGCTGACACCAGTTTAAGGATGTCTACACCTGCAAAAATAAAAACATGTT
The DNA here is from genome assembly GCF_902713425.1 of Acipenser ruthenus. Lineage (NCBI taxonomy): Eukaryota > Metazoa > Chordata > Actinopteri > Acipenseriformes > Acipenseridae > Acipenser > Acipenser ruthenus. The sequence continues at coordinate 12,163,767 of NC_081193.1, forward strand.
TAAATGGGATTAAGCTGGCATGTTTAATTGTGTTACATATTGTACATTTGGTTTTTAATGTAATGTGTGTGTGTGTGTGTATATATATATATATATATATATATATATATATATATATATATATATGTTTGTGTGTGTGTGTGTGTGAGAGAGAGAGAGAGAGAGAGAGAGAGAGAGAGAGAATAAAAAGTATTGTGATAGTACAAACTTGAAATGAGCCCTCCTGACATCCATTGTAATACATTTTCCATACTGCAAAGCATGTGCTTTATAAAGGTGTGTTGCAGGTACAGAGGTAACGAGGTAAAGAGCTGACTGACTGCCAATATGGACTGGTTACTGGGTACCAGATGGGGGGGTAGGGGGGTATGAGTGTTTGCGTCATTTCCGTGACATTGGGCCTTTCCATGCCAACTGTGGGTAATGTCCATAGGAAACAGAAGACAACAGGTTGTGACAATGCTGAAAATAGGACAGGCAGCCCAGAATTATTGACAGATTGGGCCACGTATGACTGTGTTGTCCCAACAGTGAAACGTGGTGGCTAGAGTTTAATGGTTTGGGGCTGTTTTTCATCATATGGACTGGGTCCTTTGGTTTAGTGAAGGAAAGGATGAATGCCTCATCCTATATACACATTTTAATCAACACTGCACTACTGGCTTTGATGCAACACTACGTCTACCAGCATGACAATGCGCCTTGTTAGAAATTGGTTTGAGGACAACAGCCCTGACTGAAACCCAAGTGAACCACTCTGGGATGTCTTGGAACACCGCCTGAGGGCTAGAGTCAACAGACCACGATCCACTACTGACCTGGCAGGTGCTCTGATAGAGGAATGGTGCAACATTACACCCGATGGCTACTAAAAGTACAGAGTGTTAGTGGCAGGGTCGGAGCATTCATTGTTGCCAAAGGCTGACCAACACCCTATCAGAAATTGAATAAACTGTTGTGAATTAATGATCTTGAATATTTTCTAACTGCAGTACAACATCGCATATCCGACCTCCTGTGGACTGGGGTATAGGCGGATATGTGAAAAAGTCGGATTTGCAAACATCTATAGAAAATGACATTCACACATGTATAAATAGGTTAGTGAACAAAAACAACACTCAAACTGCTTTAAACACAGGGAAATTCTTTGCTTTAAAAGTAAGCAAACGTAAACGAGATTAATTAGGCTACAATACACAGTGTTGCTATGCAGTTTACTATAAGCCATCTCCACGCAAAGCTTTAAAAAAAAAAAAAAAAAAAAAAAGGTAAATGTACAGTAACCTGCAACTGATGGCTTCTTTCTTAACTCTAGAAGTCCCTGCCTCCCTGGTTCTGCTTTCTTAATATCTCTGTCATGGTACTTTGCGCTCTTTCTTGATATTGCCAACAGCCGATAAGAAGCTTGGTTTAAACATTGCTTCGGCTATTTTAAACAAACGGCCCATAAGCATTGTGTTTATGAAGCTTGCTTTGTTTAATTCAAATGCATTTAAAAGCTACAACAACACGCTGCCAATATCTGCAACCGTGTGCATCATATAAACACATTGCACAAAGAGAGTAAAACACAAAGCTTTCTCAACTGGTGTATGGAAACGTCACTGCTACACACAGCTGACTGACACACGCACGCAGCCCGTCTCTCTTAAAGGGCAACGCACCAAAAGGCTTATTGTTGTAACGCTTTCTTTCTGTTTCCATCACGGACGCTGCACTTGCTGCCAATGCCATTACTGTCGTAGCATAATTTTAATATTTATTTATTTATTTATTTAGCAAGGCGGTTAATTGATCAGGGCGGTTATGTGATGGTCGGATATGCGATGTTCCACTGTATCCCAATACTGCTGGTGTGTCTATATATATATATATATTGTAAAAGATTCGCAACTCACACGGTTCGTTGCCCCTTTAAAAATAGACCCAATACACAGAAATTGATTTTTAAGTGCGTTGCACAGTTTTTAATAAACACAAAAATAAACAAAATACAAAAACAAACACCTAGCTCTTTACGAGCGCTAACTAAACAAACAGGAACCAAAACTATAAATCAGGACAGCTAAGCTGTTTACCTGGAACACAAAACAAAATCTTCACCACGAAACAAACCACACAGGTTTACACTACCTTTCTTTACCCGACTGCTCGGAAGCAGAGCACCTATCCTGCTTCCTTCTCTCTCAGTAGCCGCGAGCAAACTAACTCTTTCTCTTAAGTACCCTGCACCTGGTCCTAATTTACAATTGTTTCCAGGTGCCGGGAATAACTAAGCAATAAAATAATTAACAAAACCAATTAAACAATAAAGCAATACAATCAAACAAAACAAACCCACACATTTTACTGCGGGGATGACTCCAATCCCATCCCCACTGTGTTACACATCCTCCCCCCCAAGTGTGCAACACTGACTGGCCATTCCAAGGCCACCCCCTCCCCTAAAGCATAACCACCCACCCTCGAGTCCACAAAGTTCCACCTTCTCCCGATCCTTCGGGTGGGCTTGAGGATGGGTGGAGTCCTCCGGCGCTTCAGGGTAGGGACCATGATCCGGCGAGGAGGGACCCAAACGGCTTGCTAGGGGCGACCGACGCGTAGGCCGGTACCCTGGACGGTGCAGCAACAGGCAGAGGTGTGAGCCACGGGACCGGCGCAACGACCTCTGAGACTCCAGGGGGAACACAGCGGGAGGAAGGGGGAACGCCAGTGACGTCACACGACCGCGTCGTGACGTCTGAGGTTTCAGGGGGAGCGGAGCAAGGGACCAGGTGAGCAACTGTGCCTGGTGGTGCCCCGACCTGGGCACTAGGTCGAGCACAGGGAGGTCCATGCATTCCGGCATGGTGTCCACGAGCATGGAGCAAGGGACCGTACCCACCAGCGCCGGACTGCTTTGCTGGGGTGGAGGTCGGGGTTGTGGTGGTGCTGGGCACTTTAGCTCCTCTTCCTCATTCAGCTGCAGCCCCTGCTGCAGCTCAGGCAGCTCCTCCCCCTCTGGCTCGGGCGGCGGCAGCTCCTCCCCTCTGGGCTCTGGAAGCGGCGGCTCCTCCCCTCTGGGCTCTGGAAGCGGCGGCTCCTCCCCTCTGGGCTCTGGAAGCGGCGGCTCCTCCCCTCTGGGCTCTGGAAGCGGCGGCTCCTCCCCTCTGGGCTCTGGAAGCGGCGGCTCCTCCCCTCTGGGCTCTGAGGCTGGAGTCAGCGGGGCTCCTCTCGCTTGCTCCCACCTTTGGAACAACAGCTCCAGTTCGGTCGGCTCCCGCACTTGTCTCTTCAGCGGGGCCAACCCCAGCTCTCTCTCCCATCTCTCATTTTGCTCTTTTTGAGCGGCTGTATTTTTATTGATCTTCTCGATCAGTTCTTTAAAATCCATTTTCTGGGTCTCTAGGGGCGCCCACACACGCTGTCACCAAATGTAAAAGATTCGCAACTCACACGGTTCGTTGCCCCTTTAAAAATAGACCCAATACACAGAAATTGATTTTTAAGTGCGTTGCACAGTTTTTAATAAACACAAAAATAAACGAAATACAAAAACAAACACCTAGCTCTTTACGAGCGCTAACTAAACAAACAGGAACCAAAACTATAAATCAGGACAGCTAAGCTGTTTACCTGGAACACAAAACAAAATCTTCACCACGAAACAAACCACACAGGTTTACACTACCTTTCTTTACCCGACTGCTCGGAAGCAGAGCACCTATCCTGCTTCCTTCTCTCTCAGCAGCCGCGAGCAAACTAACTCTTTCTCTTAAGTACCCTGCACCTGGTCCTAATTTACAATTGTTTCCAGGTGCCGGGAATAACTAAGCAATAAAATAATTAACAAAACCAATTAAACAATAAAGCAATACAATCAAACAAAACAAACCCACACATTTTACTGCGGGGATGACTCCAATCCCATCCCCACTGTGTTACAATATACACACAGTTTTTATTGAAATTTACGCAGTTTAATGTCTCAATGTACTCTGAAATTAAAGCATAGAACAAATAAACAATTGGAGATAAAAAAAGAAATCATGGAATCGTTTTGTTTAACAAAATTTAATCTAAATTTTTGACTCAAAGTAGCCACCTTTTGCTGATATAACAGCCGAACACACTCGTGGCATTCTTTCTACAATGGAAATCAAATATTGTTCGGAAAGTTCTTCCCAACACTGTTGCAGAAGTTCCCACAAATGTGTTGCACTTGTAGGTTGCTTTGCTTTCACCCTTCTGTCCAGTTCATCCCAAACCAGCTCGATGGGGTTTAAGTCTGGAGACTGTGCTGGCCATTCCATGATTTGAAGCCTACCGTCTTGTTCTTTTCTTCTAAGGTAGTTCTGACATAGCCTGGAGGTATGTTTATCTTGCTGTAGGATGAACCCCTGACCAACTAGGCGTATACCAGAGGGTATTGCATGGCGCTGCAAAATGCTGTGGTAGCAGTTTTGGTTCAGGGTGCCACTCACTCTGTGCAAGTCGCCGACTCTGGATCCAGCAAAAGAGCCCCAGACCATCACGCTTCCTCCTCCATGTTTGACAGTTGGTGTCACACAATGGGGAACCATCCTTTCGCCTACTCGACGGCGTACAAAAACCCTGCGTGATGAACCGAAGATTTCAAATTTTGATTCATCGGTCCATAAGACTTCCAGTCTTCAGTAGTCCACTGGCGGTGCTTCATGGCCCAGGCAAGCCTCTTTTTCTTATTTTGCCATCTTAGCAATGGCTTTCTTACTGCCACTCGACCTGTCAAACCTGCAGCTCGAAGTCTTCTCTTCACAGTTGAAACTGAGACTTGCTTACTTCGACCAGTGTTAAGCTGTGCTTGAAGCTGTTGTCCTGTGAGCCGCCTATCACGCAAGCTGTTGACTCTCAGAAACTTGTCTTCTGATTCTGTTGTGGCTTTGGATCTGCCAGACCTCTTCCTGTCAGAGTTTCCTCCAGTTTCCAAGTGCCTTTTGATGGTGTAGGAAACTGTACTCACTGACACTTTGACTTTCTTTTCAATTTCTCTAAAGGAAAGACCTACACTTTTAAGGGTTATAATGGTCTGTCTGTCTTCCTTTGTTAATTGCCTTTTTCTCGCCATTATGAGAGCAATATACTACTTCCTGCAGTACAATACTGTCCAAATAATGCTTAAGAGGGTGTAGTAACACAGTCTGTTCCAACACTGCTTTTATACAGACAGAGGGTTTGTAAGTAATCAACAAAAGTTGGGACACCTGTAGGAATTGTTAGCATCAACTTTCAAGGCTTAATTTACTTCCATTGCTATAGAACAGCTGTAAGTTGTTAACCCATTACTTGTTCCCTGAAAAAGGCCTTTTCATATAGCTCTGAAATGTACATTATTTTTCAGTTTTTGGTAACCTAAACTTTTTTTTTTTAACCTCTGGCAGTTTACCGCTTACCTTTGTACCATTTCAGGTTATTCACTGGACTGCTTAAATTTCAATAAAAACTGGAAAAATGGGGGTGTTCTAAAACTTTTGACCGGTAGTGTATATACTGTATATATATACAGACACACACACACCAGTATATATTCCTCTGGAGACCCCTTCCATACCATCCCTTTAATAGATCATCAATTCTGGTCAGAAGAAACAAGGCTGACATTGCCATGGGCTCAATGTCTGCCAACGTTTGCTCCTAATAATGAGCAGTCAGCCGTGCAGTAAGTTACAAAGGACAAATGTCTTGTGGTACAATGAAAAATCCATAAATTATACCAGAAACTTGTATACAGTAGACTCTGATCATATAAATGGCTCTTTGTCCTCGAACCCTGTAGTAGCTGTCCACGTAGGAGCCCTTATGCTCAAAAAACAATGATCTTGGAGCTTCTTTCAGCATTACAACAGTATAATTAAGCCATGTCTATCTATTGTAGATTAGAATATAATATGGGTTCCTAGCACATGTTTTAAATACATTTTGATATTAATGAAACTGCTTTAGACTGTCGTAGGCCTTTATTATTCAGGTTGGTGAAGTAATCTTTAATGCTCGCAGCACAATTACAATATGTAGCACAATTACACTGTGTTGCTAAGCAGATGCAGAGATTAATCCCAGGAACGTATTTCTCAGAATTCAGTGATTTAATTTAGGTTCAAACACTTTCTTTTCCACACAGGGCACTTGTTAAACAGAATACTCCATGAATGTTTATTTCATTCGTGAGGATGGCCAACCCAGTCTTGACGAGACACAGACCCAGTCTTTATTAATAAACAGTTATAAAAATATGTTTTAGTATAATGCAGAAAACAAGCCCAACTCTGCTTCACTGTAAAAATGAACTGCTCATTGATGTTGTTAAAAACACAGAATTTCTGTTTGTTTTCTTGCTTAGATGTTTGGATTCCAGTTTCTACAAAATCCTAAAAGGCTTATAACTGACAGTCTTGTTGGCTAGATGTTGGGGGAATAAAACTGGTATTTACAGATTTTTATTATTAACCGTTTGCCTAAAACACCCCCAAAACCCACCCGCTATATAGATCTATGAGCATCATCATGATTTCCATGAACACATTGGCGAGTGGCCGTTTTAGTTTGCTGGTTTAACTGGCTTACCTACCGGTACCTACAGATTATTTATAAGCAACCTTTCAAATTCAGCTACACATACACATCACTATCAAAGCTGATGTAAAAAAATGAAAACATTTTTATATTTAGGGATATACAACAGCTTGTAAGAGCTGGTAAGCCCCAGCTATTTCAGTAGAATAATGATGTAGCCATAAGCCAATCAACAATCATTTAATAATCAAAATGTGGCGAGTTTGTAAATAATTAACTACTCAAATGTTGCACTGTGGCAAGGATTTTCCGTGGCACATTTACTGGCTTGCTAGCTTCACCCATCTGTTCTTTTAGTTGCTTGTGCATGGTGATTTTAATCCTCCTTAATGCAGAATAATCCTTGGTTTGAAACCAGCTACAACAGGTCCGAGTTGTTGTGAAGCAGGCTTTGTATGAAATGACAGCAACACAAGGGAATCCTCAATCCATGTGTTACTGGAGCAGCTCCCAGAGCTGTACTGTAATGTTTCTTTATAGGCTGAGCGAGGCAATATCTGCGGGTAATTTACTTATTTGTTTGAGTACTCAGGTTACAGTACACAATACATTTAAACCAGTATTAAGTATTTAAAGCTAAAGTCCCTTATATTGAAGGTGTCAAAGCCATTGTGAAAAATACAGCAGTGCAGTTGATTTACTGATGTGACCACACACAAGAATAAGTGTGTTCTCCTGCAATTAGGAGTCCAAAATGAAAAAGGTAAGAAAAAGATAAGAGCCCCAAAGTCAAGTCAGGTATTTAGCATACCTGTATTCCTCTTAAAAAGTACATGCATCCTTGTGGTTTATGTAGCATCTCACCCCTTGGGTGGGCATTACATTCTCATATCACACACTATCCCATGCATTATTCTCTGTATCTTTACCATTGCAAGGAAAATATGTAAATGCAATAACTGAAAGACACTCCAGCTTTAAAAAGCTTTACAATGGGAATATGACAACCATCATATTATTAATCAATAACTCAGTGATTGAAATTATCTTAATGATGCCCTTTATCTTAGTTAGTTATTTTTCAATAAATCTATAACTGTACCCAAGACATCAACTGGGTGCGAATGCAAATACTAGAACATTTATATCTTCTACTGTGTTAAACTAGATATAGTACAAACATTTTAAAAATGACTCTCCAACTAGGTGAACAAAAGACAAAATCATACTCCATGGTGCAGCGTAGGACAGTGTCCCTCACCCACTGGGAGGTCTTGAAACAAAATCACAAGCCAACCTACTATTGCATGTGGTGACTTCAGTGCATTGTGCCATTGCATCCATCAGGTACAGTGTGTCCTTTTGCTTTGTTATTCAAATTATTTCCTGTTTATACTTTTAAAATCTAGATTTTTGTCACTAGTTTTTTCAGAACTGAAGAAAACACTAGCAAAATCAAGAACTGAATTGCTCCTATTCAAACTCTTACCTGCCTTCAAAACTTGGGCCAGTAGATTTAAATTCCTCAGGCATTAATGGCTCTTTGATTCTGTGAAATAGTAGGTCACCATGACTTACAGTACATTCATTTACAGTAAACTTAATCAGACCTTTGCTAATCACAACACACACAGGGGTATCCTATAGCAGATATCCTCAGACAAGTTAAATTGTTGGTCACAGACTAACTCTTTTTCTCTGCACATTTCTTTGTGTGTACAGTATGTTTCCCAGGGCACCAATGAAAATGATATGTATTCAACCAAGATCTTTCCTATTTAAAATGTTTTTACTGAATGAACACTTGCCACAGTTAGTTTTCAGATTAGGGAGCTGCAACTAAGATTAATCTTTAGTTTTTGGGATGTAACTGACAAACAACACAGTCATACAGGAAACATGTGTACTCATTTAGACTACCAGATGGCTCTTGTTTGAGGGTTTGTATTGATTTAAAAACATAATGGGAAATCAAGGATTACCCTAACATTGTCTTCTGAAATACTTGGTACTTTGTGTAAGCTGAAGTAGTAAGCAGTATAAACTGAAATGACGATATATGGTAAGCATATATGGCAAGTAAGTCCTGCATAAGAATTAGCCAGGTAGGATTTTTTTCTAAAACATCCTGTTCTAGTCACACACACACAGTTCAAGGCTACAAGAACATTATTTTTCATGCAAAAAATAAACCAGTGCAACTGCATTGCATTACATTTTTTGCATTGTTATTATATCTGTATAGACAATTGTCACAAAGACGGCTGGAGTGTGTGGCGTCAGACCAGAAAGGAATACACAGACAGACGGTTGTGATGAGTAATGCTGAGTGCAATGGTGGCACTCAGCGTTTATCAAACGAAAATAAAAGGTTTAAACAGACAGAACAGAAAACACAGGACACGGCACTCTACGCCAAAATAAATAGACAAACAAAACGTACTAAACACTTAAACGGTGCACGGAGAGACAAACAAACACGGTGAGTACAAACACTTATAGATTATTTCACTTTAACGTTTCCCCTTCTCTTTCTCACCCGTTCTCCACTCTCGAACACCCAACCCCGAGTGAGTGCTACGTGTCTCAATATATACTGTTGTGCTGGGATTCAATTACTAATTAATTATTCACTTGAATCCCAGCACGTGAATTCATTACGTGCAACCCCGTGCTCACATATTATATACTTTAAATGCACGTGCAGTGATGTGCAATCCCGTGCCTAAATACAAATCTACAATTTAAATCACACGTGAAACACAGACCCGTTTATATCCTGTGTACCAATCTCTATACACCAACATTTAACACACCACACGCAACATACAACACATAACACACAAATGCACACAGGGGTGGGGCACATTGCCACATATACCCCCCCTTGTGCGCAGCACACATGGCCTCAACGGCCACCTCCCCCCTTAAAAACCCAGCAGTCCAGGACAAAGTCTCGGGCTGGGAAGGGAGGCTTCTGTTGGCCCATGGCTGGCAATGCTGTCAGCACCCCTGCCAGTAGTGGCACGGCTGACAGCATGCTGGTCCACTCCTGCAGCGAAATTGCTGCGGGGGATGCTGGTCTCCTGACCTCTCCCCCTTCCTTCGTAGCCGGTAGCTCCCCTTGGTGGGGCTCCGACCACAGTACTGCCGGCAGCGAAGAAGCTGCAGTGGGAGCAGGTCTCCGGACCTCCCCCACGATCTCTGGCAGCGAAACTGCTGCTGGGGTTGGTGGTCTCCAGACCTCCTCCCCCTTCTTCATGGCCGACAGCTCCCCTTTCTGGGGCTCCGGCCACCGTACTCCCTGTGGTGGAGGTACGGGAAGCAGAGACAGCTCCTGCTGTTCTGCTTCTGGCAGTGGCGGAGGCAGAGGCAGCTCCTGCTCCTCTGCTCCTGGCAGTGGTGGTGGCGGAGGCAGAGGCAGCTCCTGCTCCTCTGCTCCTAGTGGAGGAAGCGGTGGGGGTGGCGGAGGCAGAGGCGGCTCCTGCTGCTCTGCTCCTTGCGGTGGTGGTGGCGGAGGCAGAGGGAGCTCCTGCTCCTCTGCTCCTGGCGGTGGTGGAGGCAGAGGCAGCTCCGGCTCCTCTGCTCCTAGTGGAGGAAGCGGTGGAGGTGGCGGAGGCAGAGGCAGCTCCTGCTGCTCTGCTCCTTGCGGTGGAGGCAGAGGCCATGGGGCTGATGCTGGCCACTCAGAGGGAGGCTGTGGCGGTGCTGGCTCCCTCTGCTGTGGCGGCTGGGCTGGTGTGCGCCGTGCTCCCTTCAGCAGCATAAATAGAGGCTGCTGGGGGACACCAGCATCCTGCCCTTCTCCCCCCTAGAAAAATTCAGGGTGTTGAGCCTGTAACTCCTCCCCTTCTGGCTCTTGGGACGGCAGCGATGGCTCCTCCCCCTTTAGCTCTCGGGATGGCAGCAGCAGGTGAACCAACAGGCATGCTTCCTCTGCTGGTGGACACTGGGACAGCAGGCCTTGTTCCTCTGCTGGTGTAGATGGGGACAGCAGGCATTGTTCTTCTGCTGGTGGAGGTGGAACCAGCAGGCATTCTCCCTCTGCTGGCAGCTTGGGCCCTAGGGCTGTGGAAGCACGACTTCCCCCTCTTGGGCTGTGGATGCACCGACTCCCCCCTCTTTGGGCTGTGGACGCACCGACTCCTCCCTTTTGGGCTGTGGACGCACCGACTCTGGAGACCCTGCTACCTGGGCTGCTGTTCCACTTATAGCTGCCTCCAGGTAGCTGAGGACCAACTCCACACCTTCCTCCCAGGTGCTTAGGGTGTGTTCCCTCTCATAGGCCTCCCATCGCTCCCTGTCTATCAGCCACAGGATCCGAGTGGCTATGGGCATAGACTGGGCCTCCAGCCCAGCATTGTCCAGGATCCAGTCCCGTAGTTTCCTGGCGTCTTCTGCCATTGTCATTTTTTTTATTTATTTTTTATTTTTTTAACACAAAAACCCCTCTCCTGGTCTGATGCTTGGAGGCGCTGTTATCCCACGCAGGACACCACGTGTCACAAAGACGGCTGGAGTGGGTGGCGTCAGACCAGAAAGGAATACACAGACAGACGGTTGTGATGAGTAATGCTGAGTGCAATGGTGGCACTCAGCGTTTATTAAACGAAAATAAAAGGTTTAAACAGACAGAACAGAAAACACAGGACACGGCACTCTACGCCAAAATAAATAGACAAACAAAACGTACTAAACACTTAACAAATGGTGCACGGAGAGACAAACAAACACGGTGAGTACAAACACTTATAGATTATTTCACTTTACTTTAACGTTTCCCCTTCTCTTTCTCACCCGTTCTCCACTCTCGAACACCCAACCCCGAGTGAGTGCTACGTGTCTCAATATATACTGTTGTGCTGGGATTCAATTACTAATTAATTATTCACTTGAATCCCAGCACGTGAATTCATTACGTGCAACCCCGTGCTCACATATTATATACTTTAAATGCACGTGCAGTGATGTGCAATCCCGTGCCTAAATACAAATCTGCAATTTAAATCACACGTGAAACACAGACCCGTTTATATCCCGTGTACCAATCTCTATACACCAACATTTAACACACCACACGCAACATACAACACATAACACACAAATGCACACAGGGGCGGGGCACATTGCCACAACAATAAATACAATTTGAATGCTTATTTTATTCCCAAAATCATATTTAGCATCTGTTCAATACAAATCCACCATTGTCATTTTCCTGAATAAATGTAATTATGCTAGACTAAAATGTGTTTAATCATTTTGGTGTGCTATATGTGTAAGCAGTTATTTTTATTACAATATTAGGATGACAGAACCAGGCAACTTAAAGAAATGTCACTGTTTACAGCTCACTGTTCTACAGTTCATGTATTTGAACAATTATGAACTTGACTGATGGAGTTCAAACACAGACCTGGAATAAGCTGGTTTAAACTGCATACTGTTGACACTCTCATAACCGGATATCTGAAACTGAAATCAGGAGCTTACCCCTGGAGCACTTTAATTTCACTGTAACCCAGTAACTTCAACCTGCGACACTCTCCAGAGAAAGTAATGAGCACACACTGTATGGCTGCTTGATAACAAAAGCTAAATACTTAATTAAGGTACATTGTATAATTAAAGTATTTATACTCTGTCAGTGTACTCAGTTCTGGGCCTGAGTACCACAGCTGAATGTATTAAGGAGAGGTTTGCAAAATTGTAGGTGTGTGTATATATATATATATATATATATATATATATATATATATATATATATATATATATATATATATATATATATATATATTTTTTTTTTATTTTTTTTTTTTTTTTTTACTAACCTTGTCCATTGGAATAGTATATCCACTTCTCTTTATTCCGAGTGGGAGTACTTGGCTTTTTCTGGATCGCATTTTCCACAATACTGCTTGGGTCCTGCTTGGGCCCCCTCTTTAGCACCCTTGAGCTTTTCTTGACGCTACAGACCACAATCACCACCAGCATCAGCAGCAGGAAAAGGACTATCATCCAGGGCAAGTGCTCATTAATGTCAAAATGCTTGTGCGAGCTTGGTCTCGGGGATCCCCTTCTTGTAGGTTTGAAGCCTGGGCCGTGCACCACAATGTCCTCCACTGTTTCCATTACAGGCTGCAGCTTGGTGATGGACAGGTGGCTGTGGTGCTCCTGGTGTTGGTTGTGGTGGCTTGGCGGTGGTTTTGTTCCTCTATAGTGCTCTGTGGCTGCAGAAGCCCCACTGTTATTTGGTGCGGTGCCATTCGTTTTGTGAAGTGGTTTTGTTACCATGCTGATCCAAGTCGGTTTTATAGCACTAGCATGAGCACCCGCTGTTGAATCTGAAATAGAAAAAAAAAAGATTTCATTTTTTTATGCAGTCCAATTAAGGAATTAAACTGGCATAGTCCTTTTTTCTTTTTTTATAAATTTAGTCGTTGCCAATTATTTTTATTATTTTTCTCCCAATTTAGAATGGCCAATTATATTTAGTGCCCGGCCAAACTACAGGGGTCGCTGGTGCGCGGTGAGCCGAGGACACCCTGGCCAACCTAACCCTCCCTCCCCCCGGGCGACGCTTGGCCAATTGAGCGCCGCCCCCTGGGAGCTCCCGGCCTCGGTCGGCAAAGGAATAGCCTGGACTCGAACTCGCGACGTCCAGACTATAGAGCACATCCTGCACTCTACACAAGTGCTTTTACTGGATGCGCCACTCGGGAGCCCCTGGCATAGTCCTTTTAAGAATTGAGGAGTGCTGGGACACACCCCAGCTTTAATTAATTTAAAAACAAACACTTGACAAGCTTGTACGAATGACTTGACAGATTTACATGGCAAGGTAAGGCTTGGTTTTGCTTGATTTGTTTTAACCCTTTGCGGCCCATTTATTAATCACGCGTCTGGCACTTCAGGTCTAATTAATTTTTACACGCGCAGTTAATTTTAGACGCGCTGTTTAAAAGTATTTTTTTCCACAGTCAAACGGGTTTAAATGGCCCTGCATATCAACAAAGCACTCACTAGGCATCTCCAGCCCCACCCCACCCTTTCGTTCACTATAGCTTTCACCTATGTAAGAAATAAATAATAATAATAATAATAATAGTAGTACATACCGATCGATCATCTCCTGATCACTCGTTTTATCACCAAACTTCTCAATAATGCGATCCAAGTCATTATTTTATTACTATAACATCTCAAAAAAGCTCTGCAAATGTCCGTGTTCTCTGTGCGCTGATTTCGTCAGCCAGCTTGTTTACTTACGACCGCCCCGTTATCTGATACCAGATACCATGTATGACAAATCATGAGATACGCCTTTTTTTTTTTTTTCCCCCCCCCGACTTGTCTCGGCTCCTGACGCTCCCACTCGGCAATTGAATGGTTTTCTCAGCTTTTTCCGGAGAAAAAACGACTAGAAACCCGTTTTTTGCGTTGCTATAATGATGTCGGACCCAGTCCAACAAAGGACCTGTGAGGAATAATTGCAATGTTGGACCCAGTCCGACAATGGACCGCAAAGGGTTAAAACGTTTTTATTTGGTTGTAGACAGAAATTGAGACGACATATTGTTTTTTATTAGAATTTTAAATGTACTAGGTAGATTTCTCAAACAAATAAATACTGGTGTTTTGTAATTTTAATCAATGCGTTTATGAATGTGTGTATAATCAACTTCTTGCACGTGCACTTTATGTGAAATTAATTGTTTGGGATTTGCAAGAGGTCACTATTGTTTTTTCCTTTTTTTGTATTCTTTTTCTTTCCATTGCCTTTGTTTTTAATTTGCGCAATATCAAGGCTTGTATTGTCTTCACAGTAGCATGTATGTTATGGTTAGCTTACTGAAGACAGCATACTAAACTCTCTCACCATGAACTACAGTTGTACCCCTGATGCAACATACCTTTCTGAGAAAAAGCAGCTGATGAAACCTCCTGGATTTTCTCTGCTAATGATGAACTTGTTTTCAACACTGCTGTAGGTGAAAGTGCGCACGAAGTACCACAAATCGTGTGTTGAGCAGTATGAGCCCTGCACATTACTATACCGGACGAGGCAAAGAGGACACATGCAATCATCTTCACACAAGGCCACCTGGAAGGGTTTTCTGTACTCACAGGTTGTCTCTGAACTGTATTAGCTCTTCCTAAGCTGTCTGGCCTGTGTGACAATACTTCTCAGCAGGCAGGGATACCACAGCTCCACTGGAGGCTTGCTTAATTTGAGCAGAAGCTTCACCGAAAAATTAGACCTAGTTTCAAGGCATGCAGAATAGCTAATGTCAATTGCCCATGCTTAGTTTAAACAGTATTTGAATACCTGTGTTGGCTGTATGTGGAGTCATTTCTTGTAATGGAAGTCCTTGCAAAGTTTCATCCGAAACCAGCAAGAAGTTTCCATGACACTGTATGACATTTTAAATGTCCATACAAGTTTCATCACCACTGGATGAGTGGTTCTCAACATATGGTTCAAAAATATTTCAACAAGCTCCAATTATCCGCCCTCCCTTGACCTACTTCTATGCTACAGTATTTCTGTATGGCCAGCTGAACTCGTCCTTTGTTTTTTTTATCACTCCCTTGCTCTTATTTCACATTGTTTTGTTCTGATAGCTGTTTTATATTTTATTTTGTTGTAGGTGTGTATTTATGAAAATGTTAAATGAAATACACAGATTAAAAAAAAAAAAAATACATGCTTTAGTACGAATATAAATATGTAAAATGCATTTGGTTCCTTTACTGTATCATTGTGGGTTTTTTTGTTAGTGACAATGGTTAAATGTTTAACTTGGCTAAACTATTAACAACCTAGTCTATTTTAATAATATAAAACAGCATTGAATCAAAATATTTCTATTATTGAAATGTAAATTAGTTCTGTTTATTAACTTCTGCTAAATTATTAACTTTCTTCATACAATATGCCTCCTTTCCTTAAACCACCCTATTCTCAGAACACTATCCAACATTATAAAAAAAAATAATAATTGGGGCCGTCACTTCACCTATTTCTTATCATAATTGTATTTATTCAATAGAAATGCATTCTAGAACACCACATTTAAGAGTCAAACCTGGTGCAAGCGTTTGCAGTTCCACCATGTGTATTGTGTACACACAAATCAAAATAAACTCTGTCATTAAACCAAACACACACCTCCCTTCATCTTTTTCAATTTTCCATGCAGTTGTTTTATACCAACAAATGTTGTCATCCTTAGGAAACCTATATATCGTTCCAGCTAGGCACTCAAAGTAGCATATTGTGCATATTATTATTGATTTTTTTCTTTCCAGTGACTACCAGACCTGGGGTGAATTATAAGTATAATTACAATTGTAACTACAGCAGAATTGTTTGCTGAAATTGCAATTACAATTGCAGTGCTATTGTGTTCAATTACAATTCAATTATGCTGCAATAATTACAATTACACTACAAAGTAACATTTAAACAACTTAACACGTTAACTAAATAACCAAGCAATAATCACAGGTCAAACAAATGAGCCTACCAAAAGTGGTTACAATTTCAAGAACAATGATTGAATGACAAACACAGGCGTAAGTGAACTATAAAATCAATAATTTCAATGATAATTGACCCCCAGGTCTGGTGATCACCAATGGCTTAAAAGTGAATGTTCTGGAAGTTCAAAAAAGTTCTAATGCAATGCAAAATACTGCAGCACTGTTTAAAATCAAATGTTTTACTTATTCCCGTTTTATTTTCAACAGAAATTCTGATGTTCATACAGCTGATGTTCTAATTTAAAATTACAGTACCTGGAGTGATGCATGTATTGTTATCCAGGAGGATTTTTTTGGTAGACAGCTACCTGCTACATACGATACTGCCTCAAACGATGGCAATAATTATTTTAGCAATCGTACAACATAATATAGCCTAGGTAGTTTTAGCAATATTTTACCTCTAGCAAAAGTATTTCACTCTTTTTTTTTTATCTAACCTCTTGTGCAACTTACCATTTTTTTCAGAAAAGGCAACTGATGAAACCTTGTGGATTTCCTCAGCCAGTGTTGTAGAAGAAAGTGCATATGAAGTACCACAGGTATTGTCAGATTCTCTAGTTCCCAGTGTGATGACGACAAGACCCTGTGCAGAGCAGTTTGTATGGGTCCTGCACCTCAGTACACTGGAAGGCACATCAGAAAAAGTCCCCCGAGAGCACTGTCTACACTTGACATCTTCCAACTCGCTTCCCTTCTTCCTGACGCCCCAGCCTTTGGGGCACTCCGTGTGGTGTTTGCAGGTGTCTTGATCGATATAGAAGCCAGGTGGACAAACACACTCACGGTCGTACAAGGCAGTGCAAGTTGTTTTCTCAATCATGGGTGCTTTGCAGGGTTTCCTGCATTGGTGACATCGTTCAATTCCATTTTCATGTTTAGTGTAGGTCCCGTTCCGACATGGGCTGCACTCCCTCAAGTTGGTTTCTGTGCAGTGCCTGGAAATGTGGGTCCCAGCAGGACATTTGTCACATGTCAGCTCCTCCCCAGTTGTCTGGTCTGTGTGATGATATTTTCCAGCAGGGAGGGACACTACAGCTTCATTGGAGGCTTGCTCAATCTGAGCGGAAACGTTACCAATAAACACAAAGAAAAGCTGAAAGCAAAACACATACATAGTCATCAAATGTTGCACAGTTACAGTCTCCAGACATAGACAGGTATCTGAACTTCAACACCTGCACAAGCAGCCTCAAATCCAACTGCTTGGTTGTACATTTACTGTGAAATTGAATGTGTATACAATAAAACTTATATAAAAATAAACACTTTACAAGACATTTTAAAGCCAAAAACTACACTGTACCTACCACCCTTTTAAAAGCCGACTACAAGAAGTTTAGGCTGTAATTTAATTTTATTTTACTGTGTGTCCAGGACATATGGGTAGATTCTGACATTTAAAACAAATAAACGGACTTAACTGAGACATTAAGCCGATGGATATCAGGATTTTAAAAAAGGGTAATTCCATATCAACTCAATCACAGCCGTTGCCCGACTGTCTCAGATTTTGCTAGAAAATTCACCTGGGAGTTTTCGGGTCTGATGACTTCAGAAATGCTAATAGTTTTTTTTTTTTATTTCCCCTTCGAGCTGTGACCTGGCAAAGGTCAACCTAAGGTGAAAAAGTGACCCTTACCACATGACTACTCAGCTTAGACGCTACCATCATGTGTAGAACCTCATTTGACTCGTAATGAATAGGGCTTTTGAGAAAAAAAAATACCAGGAGCACATAACTCACTTTTGGCAAGTTACCAGACCAGGAGCAAGAGACAAGTTTTATTCAATCTTCAGCCCACCCCTTTACCCTGTAGGGGATGCGGGTCCTAAAATGTTAATATTGCTATAAGAACCTTAGGGACCGCTCTTCCAACACTTTTGGTTTCAAGTCACTCCACTTGCCATTAACTCCTTCTGAAATTTGAATTTTTGGTATTTCTACCAAGTTTAGACCGAAATAACTCACGTGGGGGGGCTCCAAAAAATCACCCAAAGATATTGGATAATGTATTTTTGGCAGATTTTTGAAGTTGCATTTGTCATGCATTCGAGCATTACTTATGGCCATAAAGTACCACATAGTCCTAACCGAACTGGGGTTATTCTTCAATTGTGCATTGTCTGGGGTTAGACCTAGAGTAAAAAGTGACAGGGTGGCACTAGCTTGGAGATGAGAGGTTATGAACTTGCATGTGGAACAGATTTCTTTGTTCAGTGACACATTTGAAACCACAAAAACCTCACTTAGGTGTATTTTAAAAACTACACACTTATAGAAAACACAAAAAAATAGATTACCATGGTAAACTTAAGGAACTGATAAGCATTTCTGAACTCAGCGGGCCCGAGTTGAATTTTTCTAGCAAAATCTGAGACGATCGGGCAACAAAATGCCCCTTTTCTGGTTGAGTTGGTATGGAATGACCCAAAATGCCTCTGTTTATTCATACTGTGATAAAACAGTATACATCTCTTCCAGCTCCAGTATTTCAGTTAACATATCATAAAAGAACAACATCCTTAAGCAATGTTGATCACCACAGTTGTACCCACAAACCTGACAAATTCAAGAATCTAGGCTGGTTCTCCAGATTCAGTTAAACTTGAACTGCTTGGGTTTTCCTTTCTAAAGCAATTGTCTAGCAGGAACTCAACTCGGTTGCACATGAATGGCGATTAAACAAAGTTGGCCCTTCACATCGGACTGCCATCTGATCAGCAGTTGTAAAGTGGAGAAGTGGAGGAGACTGGACTGCTTAACAAATGGGTTTATTGTGTGGTTGGGAACCGAGGGAATAACAATGCTCAGGTTACAGTTTAAACCGTATTGCATGCAATTGTATTATTTGATCATTACTGCACAAAAAAGTATGTTACTTTAGGATTTCAATTAACTAAGCCAGTTGTGATAAAGCATGAAGACACAGGGGTACAGAACCTTGTTTTCAGGTCTTATTACATGAAGTGAACACAACAGCAACCTGTCCAAGCTCCTATCGAGGGCAAATCCCAGTTTATCACCATTCTGTATCAGCTGCAGATCAAGTTAAATGTGTGAGCTCTGCCTAACCCCACTAAGTTGATGATTATTGGCACTGTCAAGACACTTGCTGCTGACCAGAAACTGGAAAGGTAATACAATGTTGTCAACATCAGTCGCAAGACATTTGAACAGTAGCAAGTAGTTTGATCAATAACAATAGCAAGAGTTAAACCACTCCTTTTTTTGTATCATCAGCTTTTGCTCTTTCTTTGCAGAACCATATACTATTAAATTATGTTTTTTCTTCTAATTATTTATTGCTTTATTTATTACAATTTTTTTACATTTAAAAATATGTAAAATAAACATTTTATTTTGGCAAAATGCAATTTTTTTTTTTTTCTGGCCTTGAAATCTGCCCAGACAGTGTTGCAAATGCCAGTGTGTAGCAGATGCAACAGAACACCTGCATATGCAAGACACTCCAGAATGACAAGGCGTTTCTGATTGCCTTCTCATACAAGCTAGGCAATTTGTATTTGACAAGGAAAGTTAGGACCTTAGTTATTACTAATAACTTCATCTCAATAAACGTGTGCCTTCTTTTAAAAGGCAATGAACATTCAGGATAAAAAAATAAATACAAAAATGGCTAATGACATTAAACATTGTGGTGCAAATACAAACTTAAAAAGTAGCCTATGTTTTTTAGATTCCTATAAAGCAATTTTCTCTTTGCAAGCTTTGCAAGTTTGTTTGCTTTAGTAAACAAACAAAAACATCTTCTTAATAACAGTGTTCTAATGCCAAAGTAAAACATTCACTGCCTTTATCAAGAACAATTATTTTTTGCTTATATACCAAAAATGTAAATGGTGAGCACTAGAGAGGTATTAATTGAAACTGTATATTAATGGTTAAAAATGTAGTATTTTAGCATTCACTAGAAAGTTCTATGGAGTACTGTCCCTTACAGATGAACTGAAAGTAAAATACTGGGGTGTGCCAAATTGAGGAGTCGTACCAAAAGGGTGATGGGATGATTGGCTGCAGTGACTCCTCCAAACTCTAGATGGCAGTGCAAAGAAAAAAACATACCAGAAAAGAGAGTAGACCCAAATAGTATTAATAATCTCCCTTTAACACTAGAACCGCCACAGCATTCATTTTGACGGTTTTCAAATTGAAACTCTGCGTGTCTGATAGTTATGTAGTTGTCCGTCTATGACTTTTCCTAAATACATGTATTAAATACCCTGACAGCGTTTGAAAGGCAGGATCACGAAAATAAGGAAGTTATAATCCCGCCCACCTAGAACTGCCAAAGCAGTCATTTTGACTGCCTTTTACAATACATGTTTTTATTGTTAATATAACCTACAATATTCTATTTTTTTAAATATATTCAAGCCTGTTGTTATCTCTGTTGCACTTGGCAGCCATCAATTCCTTCATTTTGTAGAAGAAATGCACTGGGGAAAATATCAGTAGGAGAGACTTCATCTTGAAGCTAGCCACAGTGCTTTGGCAGAAACATTTCAATCAGAAAACTGTAAAGCAGCAGGCTGCAGCAACTCAACCTGGATTCTGTGCTGCACCAAGTGACACAAGAGAAAACATATGTTACTTTTGTTTTAAATTTAAAAATAATTTCGTTTTCATAGTTTTATATGTACATATACCTGTTTACACACTAGTTTATTTTGAAATGTTTATTTTATTACAGTTTTTCATTTTTTGAAGTGGTGTTTTATATGTGGCAAGTTAGAAAATAAACCCTTTTATGTTTAATTGTTCATTTAAATACAGTGTTTTGGCTGTGCAGATGTTTGATATGACGTGCTTAAATAAAACTTTTGAGTTGTATCCGATAGTATGTCTTTCATTTTAATACTGATGTTGTTTAAAATGTAACTGTCATAATGACCACTGGAGTATAAACGCAACCCCAGCGGTTCTAGTGTTAAAGGAAAGATGGCTTTTAAAATACACATTTTAAACTTTTTTGTAGTGCCATCTATGCGTTTTTTTTTTACATTTCACCAAAATTTGCAATTCTGTTTAAATCCTCCCTAAATAACTGTAATATAGCTTAATATCCTGTGAACAAGTCTCTCCTCTAACTGCAATCTCATTTTAAATCTTGCAAGCAGATTCCAATAGAAATGTAGGAATGTGCTGCCACTCAGTAGCTGAGGTGGGTTTAGAGTAATCAGATCGAATCAATCAGTGCATTTACATGAGCATAAGAATTCCGATATTTTTCGGAAAAATAATTCCGATATCAAAAGTCATGAGTTTTCAGAAAATGTATCGGAATATTCCGAAAGTCGGTTTTCAGAAAACAGCACCTAGAAATTTCTGATTAAATTCCGAAAACTAACAAAATGTATGTCATGTAAACACACTTTTTCGGAAAACTTATTCCGATAGCCTACTGCACATGTGCAAACTTTGACCTTCAACCTTCACTCTACGTTTGGTTTTAGAAAACAGAGAAAATAATAATAATCTGTAGTCAGTCTGCATGCATCCATTTGTCTAGTTAGGGATAAAGTAATACATTTGTTAAAGTCTGTATGTATTTGCTAATACCCCATACTGAAGCAGCAAATGTTTTCCAGTTTTAAAATGACGTGATAATTTAAAATAATGTCTGCAAAAGAAACTGGTAATATAGAACAGGATGAACTGTTGGAAAGGCTGACTGCACATTGTGGGGAATCTGAATAGAGGTATAGGATAATAATCTTTGAATTTAAGACGTGACGCTTCGATAAAGCACTATATTGGATTGGTCTCCATTCTATCGCAGAAATGTCTGGTCTTCAAATCATACTTGGGCTACTACAGTACTTTGCATGCGAAAATATCCTGCGTTTTCCGAAAACTTCAATCCATGTATACAGTTGAATTCTAATTAGATTTTCTATCGTTAATCATGTAAACACAGAAAAGCGACATTTTAAGAAAATGATTTTTCTGATTCAGTTTTCCAAAAACAGTAGTTTTCGGAAAATGCTTTGTCATGTAAACGTACTGACAGATAGATACTGGGCAGCAGTGTGGAGTAGTGGTTAGGGCTCTGGACTCTTGACCGGAGGGTTGTGGGTTCAATCCCCAGTGGGGGACACTGCTGTTGTACCCTTGAGCAAGGTACTTTACCTAGATTGCTCCAGTAATAACCCAACTGTAAAAATGGGTAATTGTATGTAAAAATAATGTGATATATGTGAAATAATGTGATATGTTGTAAGAATTGTAAGTCGCCCTGGATAAGGGCGTCTGCTAAGAAATAAATAATAATAAAATAATAATAATACAAATCAGGAAGGAGGGACATTGCCCAACTGCACTGGGAAATGTCGTTTTTTTTAATTTTTTTAATGGGAAAGGGGTGAAATCAATGTGAATTGAGTAACTATTTCAAGTGTTTTTCCAGTGTTTATTGGCTATACACCAATTTTCTTTTTCTTTTTTTGTATCGGGGGTATTTTATTATTATTATTATTATTATTATTATTATTATTATTATTATTATTATTATTATTTATTTCTTAGCAGATGCCCTTATCCAGGGCAACTTACAATTGTTACAAGATATCACATAATTTTTACATACAATTACCCATTTATACAGTTGGGTTTTTACTGGAGCAATCTAGGTAAAGTACCTTGCTCAAGGGTACAGCAGCAGTGTCCCCCACCTGGGATTTAACCCACAACCTTCCGGTCAAGAGTCCAGAGCCCTAACCACTACTCCACACTGCTTGGTTAAACCAAAGTTGAGAGGTCACAGTAGCAAAAAAGGTGCTAGAAATGTGAAATGGACAAAAAAAAGCTAATTTAAATTAAATAAACCTTTTGTTTCTAGTAATATATTGGAAGATATGCATTTTGCTGAAACAATCTGAAGGACTGGGTAAGGAGCAGCCTACCTGCACTTAAAGAACTTGCAAAAGAGAATAAAGGGATTTTAGTGTTTAAATGCACTTTGAAAATATCTTCCAAACAACTTGAATTAAAGTTGCAGCTTGAAGAAAATAATTATTCGATGTTAATATTGTCATTTTCTAAAGGTGCAAAATAATGAAAAATATCGCATTATATGAAAAACATTAACACCCCACTTAGTTTTTTAACACATTGTTGATAAAGTGAATTTGCTGTTACATGGGTTACTGAAATGGACCTGACGCCTTTCTTTATGACTTTCTATTGTACTTGCCAAGGCACCTAGGAGTCCAAATGTCTCACACAGTAACATATCTTCCTTCTTCAATATACCACTAAATTGTTAGATGTGTTACATTCATCTGTAATGCTTTACATTGTTTGTACCTTGTGTTCAGCCAATCGCCTCTCTGTAGCACCAAGTACATCTCTCTCTCTATTAGCATTACACTATAAACAAAATAAACATACTACAGATATATATATATATATATATATATATATATATATATATATATATATATATATACACACACACACACACACACACAAATATACGGTACCCGTCTGCAATTTAACATTGGCCCCGTCTAGGGTAAATGCAGAAAAATAGGTTCTGTCTCTTTAAATCGTTGAAAAAAACACTGGAAACCAGCAGAAAAAAAGGGTCAAACAATAGATACTCACCGTCAGACTCATTAAAATTTTTGCCATTATTCCCAGTTTTTGAATAACTAATAAACGCATCAAAATTAGCCCATTTCTACAGTTGTGCTAATAATACCTTTCCTGGCTTTGATTTGAGGCGCATCCTTTTGCCCGCAACAACAGAGTACCCCCGTTATTGTATACTATTTTTTTAAAACTGACATTTCTTCCAACGGCAGTTTTTCAAAGTCAATGTCGCGAAGTGGACTGGCTTTAGATAGTAAGGAATGAGAGCTTGGTTTTGGTAGCCGGACGGTCTAATTCCCATAGCTATGCCTGATTAAAAAGTGAAATTTTGCTTGTGTATTTTTCCAGGTTTCGAGACTGAAGACTGGGTTCTGTCTCTCTCTCTCTCTCTCCTCTTTCTCTGCAGCAAAGCATTGAGCATTAAACTGGGTGGATAGCCACTCACGTCACTGATGAAATTCAAAACGGTGAATACTGCCACTCAGTGGATGCTGTACGAAGCTGCAATTTAAATGAAGGGAGATCACGGAGAAAAAGTGTACGCAACTTTTGTTTAAAAATAAATATAAATTATATATACTAAGATAAACACCTGACTGTACACATTACTTTTGTGTATGTGTGTGTGTGTATATCTATCTATCTATCTATCTATCTATCTATCTATATATATCTATCTATCTATATATATATATATATATATATATATATATATATATATATATATATATATATATATATATATATATATACAGTGCCTTGCAAAAGTATTCAGACCCCTGACCAATTCTTTCATATTACTGAATTACAAATGGTACATTGAAATTTCATTATGTTTGATATTTTATTTTAAAACACTGAAACTCAAAATCAATTATCGTAAGGTGACATTGGTTTTATGTTGGGAAATATTTTTAAGAAAAATAAAAAACTGAAATATCTTGCTTGCATAAGTATTCAACCCCTGTGCTGTGGAAGCTCCCAGTTTACACCGATGAAAGAAATTGCCCTAACGAGGACACAATTACCTTACCATTGGCCTCCACCTGTGAACCATTAAAGTTGCTGTCACATTTTCTGGATAAAAACCCCACTGTTGAAGGATTACACCGTGTAACAAATTTTTTATTTATTTTTTGGTTCCTGGGTAGTAAGTGTTATTTCTTAATTGCTTATGCCTCAAAAGTATAGAAAATGGCTATTATTCCCCACAAACTTTGCTTTTGTGACCAGGACAGTGATATTTTGAAATTTACCTATTTCCAATGAGAAAACGGGCGAATTTGTGTCTTTTCGTTCACATAAAGTCAGAAAAAAACAACATATGAATCCAAATTAACATGTATTTATACTAAAGTAATACAAAAATGACTACAAAAGATTTAGAAGTGAGTAGTTTTTCGAGATTTACGATTATACTGTAAATCACTTTCACGAATCAGCCCCCAAATGTAGTCTCCCATCATTTTCTATACTTTTGAGGCATAAGCAATTAGGAAATAACACTTACTACCCAGGAACAAAAATTTGTTACATAGTGTTATTGGTCAGGCTGTGAATCTGAAGGAAAATGAAGACCAAAGAGCATTCTACAGAAGTTAGAGATAAAGTAATACAAATGCATAGATTAGGGAAAGGGTACAAAATAATATCCAAGTGTTTGGATATTCCAGTGAGCACATTGGATCAATAATCAGGAATTGGAAGCTGCAAAACTCAGCGCTCAAACAAGGAGACTTGTGAGAGAAGCCACAGAGAGGCCAACAATCACTTTGAAGGAGCTGCAGAGTTTAGTGGCTGGGAGTGGAGTAATGGTGTACCAGTCAACCATATCAAGAGCTCTGCATAACACTGGCCTGTATGGGAGGGTGGCAAGAAAGAAGCCGTTACTCAAAAAGTACCATCTGAAAGCACGTCTGGAGTTTGCCAGAAAGCATGAGAGTGACCCAGCTGCGATGTGGGAAAAGGTTTTGTGGTCAGATGAGACCAAGCTTTTTGGGCAAAACTCAAAGCGCTATGTGTGGCGCAAACCTAACACTGCCCATGCCTCAAGACACACCATCCCTACAGTGAAGTATGGTGGTGGCAGCATCATGCTGTGGGGATGCTTCTCATCAGCAGGGACTGGGCATCTTGGTAAAATTGAAGGAAGAATGGAAAATACAGGGAAATACTGCGAGATCCTGCTTCAGTCCGCTAAAAAACTGAAGCTTGGGAGGAAATTCACCTTTCAGCAGGACAATGATCCCAAGTACATACTTACTCCAAAAGACTTAAAGCTGTTATTGCAGCGAAAGGTGGCTCTACCAAATATTAATGTGTGGGGGTTGAATACTTATGCAAGCAAGGTATTTCAGTTTTTATTTTTCTTAAAAATATTTCCCAACATAAAACCAATGTCACCTTACAATAATTGATTTTGAGTTTCAGTGTTTTAAAATAAAATATCAAACAGAACGAAATTTCAATGTACCATTTGTAATTCAGTAATATGAGAGAATTGGTCAGGGGTCTGAATACTTTTGCAAGGCACTGTTTATATATATCCCCCCCCCCCCCCCCCCCAGTATCAAGTCCATTAACATATAGATTTCAACTACAGCAATCTGTTCTGTGTGGAGAAATCATAAATTGCAGTGCTCACTTAAAGAAGTAACACGCATGTATTTTTATTGTCTTCTTTCCGAAATTATAGAAGTATTAATCATCTCTGTTTGCAAGACATGCTTTCAGATTGTCTTGCACTTCATGGGTCATTTCCCCTATTGACAGACAGGGGGCTTTGTAGCCGATAAATGATTTGTCCCTGAAGACACTGCTGGAGTGAAATGACTTGGTAAGTAAAGCAGTAACAGACTCTGGTATGAAGGGTAAGGCAGGCAATCAGAACTTTCTTAGTTTCTGTGGTCATTCAAAATTGCATATTCAAAACCTATATTGTGAATAAAAGTGCATTACAGATACTGTACAGCCACTTTAAGCCTTCTTTTATATATATATATATATATATATATATATATATATATATATATATATATATATATATATATATCAACCTTGCCTTTGAAGAATCTTATCTCACTAGTTCACACAGATAGAAATGTGTACTTCTGCATGGTCCGCGCTTTTTTTAGACCCTCAGGTTATAGCTAATCAGAAAGAAAACACATTTTGTGTATGGGTTTGTTAGTGGCCAGATAAGGGCCTGTGTTAACTATAAAATTAAAAAAAAGATTTCAATAATTTGTAAACTCAAGAAACTGCAATGCACATCTATCAACTTTTCGTCCCATGTATAGGGAGGTCTCCATGGAGATATCACGTCTGTGGTCATGCACCAGTGCAGGGGCTATGCACATGCATAGAGGTTCAGAGCTGGCTTAGCACTGCTCCAGTGTAAACAAGTGGCACAAACTTTCTAACACATCCCTGGCATGCTCGGGTCATATAACCCTACTGATGGATACATCAGTGGCATTTTTGGTGTTTTCTCTGAAGCTCTCTCTCAATCATGATAGAGTAATATTTGAAGGCTTAACCAGTCTCTTAGTTAGATAGACAAGACTGTCCATTGCTGTACCTATTGATTTCATTTGGTCATACAGGCCTACTTATATACAATTGTTTTGGGATTGCCTCAGAAATAGTGACTTACAGTACACCTGGGCTACCTGGTACATTCTTTAACTGGTCATTAATTGTTAATTTCGGACATCACATTAATTAATGAGAGCAGATACTGGAGTGATTGTGCAGTTCTGACTCAAAAAAAATGTGTTAAAATGGTACCGAACAGTCTGGCATCAAATTAACCACTTGTACTCACCTCTGTGTTCAGTAGTGTTTTTCACTGTATCAAATTATATATACTGTGTGTGTATATATATATATATATATATATATATATATATATATATATATATATTAGCTCAATAATGCTTTCAGAATGCCTAGTTTCAGCGAAGTTATATGTGACGTTGCCAGGGAATACTGGAATCCTTAGGCCATCATTGTACACTGCAAACTATCTCTTAGTTCATGAAAGGGAATCATCATCAACATCACTGGGTTTATTTATTTAAAATTCAGAATATTCAGATGCTTTTCTTTGTTAGACACTGTTCTTGTCTTGACATGAGCATGAACAATCCTAAGTATTTGAAAACTGTAGATGAATGCAAGGAACATGTATAACACCTAACTGGTGTCAGTACCATGAAAAGGTTTACGAAGACCAAAACCCAACAGCGTCTTATAAAAAGAATGTGTATATTTATTAGCTCAGTCCGTCAGGTGTCTGTGCCCTGAAAGAGCAGGTCACATCATTGTTTTACTTGTAGTTAAATAATAATTAACTTTTGCTAAGAAAAATAAACTACTTCTGTCAGCCAAATAAGGTATATTAGGTGGGGGTGTGGGTAGAAGAACAACAAACAGACAGAATCTATAAAGTAAATGAAATGAGAATTAAAACTGCTGCCTAAACAGACTTACATCCATTCAAACCATGTGACAATGTGACCTTTCAACTCAGCTATATACAGATAACTCACATTGTCACATGATTTTGATTGGAAAACTCACTATTGAGATTATTTTTGAGAAATGTAAAATATTGTCTTTGTTAATGCTATGGGACACATTATGCTGTATCACCGAGTTGAATAATTCATAATTAGAATTGTTAAAAAAAAACAAAAAAACACCAATGACAATAAAGTATAAGACAGACTGTGACAGGATGACCGGGGTAAGGAGACTCAGAGTCAGGATGAGCAGGGAAAATAAAAGACTTTTAATTAAACAAAATACACAAAACAAAAGGCATGATGGCCAACCAAAAAGACAAACACAAAAACAGGCTTTTAACATAAACTATACCAAAAAAAAGAACAACAGAACCACTCACTCCCTCCCTTTTATACAGGTGCCTGGGCTAACTGGGCAATTCGCACCTCATTAGCCCAGGCACATTCCACACATTCCTCACACAAACTCACTCACTGAACCACACCCCAAACTCACTCATATCCACTCTAAACAATACAAAAAACACAAAACCACCACAAAATAGGCTGCACCCCATCACACATACCTTTCACAACTGTTGAATTCCAAAGTTAAAATGGCAGAGAATATCATCTTTGTGTTACTGGCACAGAAATAGAATGGAATAGTGCCTCTGGCGTGTGAAACTAGGTTAATTTAAATCCAACCGAATGACAGTCATGCCATCTGCCATGCACATGCAACTAGGATAATGAGGATATAACTAGAGAAAATACAATCACGTGTAGCTGTATTTTTGCTTGGGGGGGGGGGTGATATACAAGCGTTACAGAAAAAAGAAAGACTGTTACTGTCTTTCACAGGAGTTTTGTGGTCTAGAATTACCATTAGATTAATTTTTGAGGTAGGTGTCTGGTTTCATTATGCTTTCCAGGTACACAATAATCTTTGATTTTAATTTTCCTCAAAGTTTGTCAAAACACAAGGGACTAAAACAACCATTAGAAGTAACATCCACACCCACCTTGATTACTACAGCAAATTCTGTGTCCAGTACACCAAGATACATTATTGCAATGGACACACAATATTAATTAGTTGTCAGTAGTATTACAAATATAACATAGAAGTATGGTAATATCCCACACTGCTCTAAAAACATTCTGTTTAGATGTCACATTATTTTGTAAATCAAAAAAAAGCAAATTGAAGTATTAAAACTTGACATGGTAAAAGCTTTGGGAACCAGTACAGGGTGGCAAAGAGTAGCAGTCAATAAAAACATAAAGGCATGACCATAAGTTTTAATGGTGGCGATGTAGACCTCTTTAGAGGTGCTCTTTTCCAATACTTCAGCCACTTGACTATCCTGGTTCTCACCATACTGTAACTTTCTCATGTGATAATTAATTTTGACATATCAATTTAACAGTGCTAATTAGTGAGTTAGATAAAAAGGAATACACTGTATGCATCCCGTTTAGTCTGACACAGATGGCATGCTTTGCGCTAAGGGGTAGAACAGCAATCATTTTATTATTACTTCAGTATTATAAAGTGTAGGGCAGATGACTAACAAACAGACTAACATCTTTTGTAAACATGTTATCAGCACATTTAGAGGGAAAAGTCTCAGAAGATGTAATGCTGTAATGGAATTTTGAAGAACTACTGAAAGTTTTTAATCAAAACTACATATATTTATTTAACATAATCTTAGTGTTAGTATCACTAATTAATCCACCCCAACAGATTATTCATAACTGATAATAGGCTTATCTTTTTCAACTGATACCATGAAAATAAATCTTTTATGTCATGATTTTTAAACTTTGGGCTTTGATAAAAAAAAAAACTGATAAAAGGACATGTGAATGAATAAACCATATTTATAAATGTAATGCCACCATAACTGTAATGTACACGGAAGCATATTTCAAAGATCTGATCATTTATACGCCATTCATGGCAATCAGGGGATATATTGAAAGAGTGAGGCTGCAAAGGGGGGTATGGCTTCAGGCCTTCTGTTCTGCATGTGCTAGTAAACATCCAACAGTGGACCCGAACTTGTCATAAATTGCTGCAGACCAAGACATGATGTAGGAAAGAAGAACTGTAATGCTGGTCACTGTTATGTGACTCCAGAGCTCTGCTTGTTTTGGGCTGGTCAATAAAGCACTGGAGTAGATGCAATAAGCGCGTTGTGATGGTGGTCCACCATGAAAGGCGCTATATAAAATAAAGATTGATTGATTGAATAGGTTAGGGGTTTCCAACCGTGGTTCTGGAGGGCCGGTCCCTCCTGGTTTTTGTTCGAACTGTACACTAAATTACTTAATTGGGCCAGTTAATCTTCTAATAAGCACTTAATTGGTCCAATTAAGTAATTTGGGGTACAGCTGGAACAAAAACCAGGAGGGACACCCTTGCACGTGTTAAAAAAAAAAGGTCATAATTTTTTTGACCAATGCTGTTTTGTACCAGCCCTGCTGCTGTAAATAGCGTGTGTGTAGGGCTTTAAGGTTGGCAGGGATGGGGTTAAATCTGTCCCTGCCAGCAATCACATGTGTGGTCATTCTCCAATTAAGTAATTGAGTGCTAATTGGGAAGTGTCCACATGTATAAAAAAAGGAACGAGTAATCCTTTGTCTGCTGGAGGGAGTTAGGGGAGTGCTCTGGTGCTCTGGTGCTCTGGTGCTCTGGTGCTCTGGTGCTCTGGTGCTCTGGTGCTCTGGTGCTCTGGTGCTCTGGTGCTCTGGTGCTCTGGTGCATCCCTCTTGTTACAATTCTTTGATCTATTGATGTTGAGGTTTAAAAGTTTTAAATTGAGATGAGGCAAAACATACATGATGATAATTGGCCAGTTAAATTCCCTTTGAATCGAAAGCACTCTGCAGAACTTAATGACATAATTTAACGCGAAACTCACCTGTCTACAGATTAAAAGGCGACAATTTGTTTTTAATTGAAAGCACTTTGGAGCTTATACACACAGCCCAACCTAATTGTGTGACTTAAAAGTTTAACCGGCTTTCAATTGAAATGTGTTGGTTCAGTGAGACCTTAAAGGAAAATTATTTGGAACCGCTGTATTCGTCCCATCCCTATTCTATATATAACAGTGTACTTACTTCTATACATAGAACATACAAAATACTGGACATACTGCTGAAGTATATTTTTGAGAAAAACTAATAGCATTAAGATTGTAGATTATATTTTAAAAGCCAATAGATATCCTTTTAAATGGGGTCAAGGGTCAATTTAGCAGTGAAAAAAGCATTTTAGGAAAATAAAAAAGTGAGCAATGTTTTGTTTTGATAATAGATCAAAAGAATAATTGATTGACATTTGCATACATTAGTATTTTCCTAGCTAATTTAAAAACTTTTTTTCTAGAAAAAAAAATCATAAAAGTATACAGGTAAAGCACTCCAATTGTAATGCCCTGCACAATTAGGAATATTATTGTAAGAGTATAGAATGGTTGGTTTTGAAACAGATTGACATTTTGCAACTGTACTCCTGCTACAAAAGCGATATTCAAAACAGGAACTGTGATAAACTGTCTTTGAAGTTATTGAGGACACTGACACGATGGAGTAATGCTTGAAACCCCTTTGAAAATACAGTAGCTCCGTCGATAGTAATGACCTAAAACATGTTCTGGGCCCCTCGTCTTCCTTTTTCCATTGTTTTAAACAAGACTGCCTGGACTATTGACTCAACTGCCTGAGTTAATAGGTCAGTTCCTGGATTCCATATACAGTATAAACAATATTGCTGCTGCTTTTATGCACTACACTGTGTACACAAACGTAATACTCTTCGTGTCTAGAAAACACCAAACATTGACAAACAGGTTGTTCTGCAAGATAGAATTGCTTTATGTATACTTCACCCTCTTTTATTCTCACATGCAGGTAACGTAACACCTACACATGCATCTGGGACAGACTTAGTCACAAACATACTATGCTGATTGTTGGATAAGCTGCCTCCTGTTCTACTCTTTTGGCTACAACTGTAAGTGGAAATGAGACTGTATACAATTTTTCTGTTTTGTTTTGTTTTTCCTGGGAAGAAATCAGTTATGCACTCAGTGTATACAAGCTGATTCATTTAGGCTGAAAACTAAATGGTGTGGGGCTTTTTTATATACTAAACTAAAAACATTTAATGATGTAGGCTATTTTTTTTATCAACACTGTTCTGTACCATGGCTTTATCAGAAAACCATAGCAGTGAATAAAAAGAGGGTCACACAAATACATAAAGCAAACCTATTATAGGACAAAACATTGCTTCATCCAGCGCTCCAGATAAGCTGCAATATTCTGAGTTTGAAGAGTCTGGATGCTTTATATTGCTATAGCAAGGCGATCAATAAGGAATACAATATTATCTGTTTGTTTTTGTATTAGTGCAGTAGCAGTACAGTTTTTTTTTTATATATTAGAAATATATGTTATGTGCATGCAGGCCTTTTGTTAAAGATATTCCATCTGCAGTGTTGGAATTAAAAGAAAAAGGTGTTTCTGTTTCACAGCCATATTGTTTGTGATCAATAAATCAAATAAGAATAATTGTTGTTTTTGTTTTTATTGTAAGACCAAGTTTTTGTATAGTAGTTCAAAGTAACATTACAGTTAAAATACAAGACTGTAGTTAATGCATAACTGTGACAGAAAGACAATGATTCTTGGTGGTAAATCTCCCTTCCGATCTGTGAGGGTGCTAGGTAACGGGAACAGAGTACTCTGGACTACTTGGCCTGACACTTCGTCCCGAGGGTTAAAAGGAAGTCGGTCATGTAGAAGAGACAGAGCTTCGGTACACTAACTCATTGAACCGGAGTGGAAATGATGTGGCAGCTGCATATCATAAAAAGCAGCTGCAATCGTTTACCAAGGGGTCATGAGTGACGGTATAAATAGGGGTCGAAGCAATGTTATCTGTTCCTTCGTTTTGGTTTATGAAAAGTGACCTGGAAGGACCTGTGTTTCGTGTATCCATATCGTGAGTGTTTGTTTTGTTCTGTCTATTTAGTGTTTGCTATCACTAGACAGCTAACACGTTCTGGAGTTGTCACCAGAGGCCAGCACAAACCCGGAACAGCACTGCGCTTGTATCACCAATAATTGTATTTGCACCACTAGCACTAATTCACGCACTAATGGACTTGAGTATGTGTTTTGTGTTTTGTGTGGGTGTATAATAAAAACTGGACTATTATTTCAGGACAAACCCAGGGATTACATATTAAGTAATACACGCTGCTGTATACTTGACATCATTTATTGCTTACTGTTTGTTTTGCCATCAGGCACTGGACACAAAAATATCATTAAACAACCTTTGCACCTGGATTATAAGTGTCTGTCTGTTCATTGATCATCTGCACCTGCACACTATTAACCACTTTGACACAATAACCCATAAGTTAGCATTAAAGTATGTACTGTATAGTATTTATTGAAAGTACTCATGACTTGAAGGTAATGTTGCCTTTCACTCACATAGTGTCAAAATTGGAGAGTGAATTACTCAATGACCCAAAACCTTATCTGGAGCGCTGGCTACACCATTTATTTGTTTATATATAATTTACTAAACAGCTTGACCATCTACAGATACACATTCAACTGATAAAGTACTGTACTTGTAATGTGATCAAACAGTACCACTCCATAAAAGT
Source organism: Acipenser ruthenus (assembly GCF_902713425.1). NCBI lineage: Eukaryota > Metazoa > Chordata > Actinopteri > Acipenseriformes > Acipenseridae > Acipenser > Acipenser ruthenus. The sequence goes on from NC_081193.1 coordinate 12,197,675, forward strand.
TACTGGGATAACAAAAAAGGCAGCTGTATTGCAGAAATAAAAATCGAAGGAGCAAATTTGTACAATATATAAGAACATAAAAACATAAGAAAAGCTCTAACGAGAGATCATCAAAAAATTAAAAGAAGCATGCATATGGCAATAGTAGCACCATGAACATATAGTCAAAAAAAGGTGTTCATAAACTGTGACAGCTTTTGAGAGGCATTTTCCCCTTAAAAGCAGGTATATAAGTCAACCGCACCATGCAACAGCTAATATCTACACAATATAGCACTGTATGAAAAAATGATCTCCACAGGCCAAGCCTATAGGTATTTTGATTTCCATGGGTGTGACTGATGTCACACACAATTCTGGCTGTCTGCCATAGACAGATGTTAAATGAGCTAGATCAGCCAGTCTTTATATTACCAAGTGCATGATCCAAAGTATCAAAGCACTAGATATAGACACTGTTTTAGCCTATGTTACGTATATTTATGACATGCATCTAGAATTTAAGAGCAGCACCTTAAATTTGGATGAAAGCATCTTAAACGAATGCAAGGAATTGCAACAATAATACAAAATGAATCCAAACATCATAAAAAGGGAATCAGACAGTAAAGAAAAAAAAAACACAAGAAAATACATTTTGAAGCTACTTACTCTCTACTTTAAGAGATAGCAAACCTTTATTGGCAGTCTAGTTTGTTTAAATCTGCCCAAATTCGTTTTAAATCATGCTTGCTACCTTTTATGATCCATTAAGACATGCTGCTTGTTAGTACTCGCAGAGGTATGACACCCGCAAGCTTTGTTATGGTTTAGGATGCAAAACTGAAATTATAAAAGGGAGTTACCTCCCTTCATTGTTTTTAAATACATTGTTAGTGTGACACATCGAAAGATATTTCCCGTTGTCATTTTACTGTACTGTTGGATAATTTTGGAATTGATGTGACGTCTGTTAACCTGGCAACAGGCAAGCTTCCTGCTGCTGATCTGCATGCGAGACGGGTTTTTTTACTTGCGGGAGCCTCCTTCTCCCTCTCTCTCTCACTCGCTCTCTCTCTCCCGCTGGAACATCAAACTACATTCGTCTGCCAATCTCGCGGGATTTTCCTTGTAAAGTCTCGCGGAGTTTTCTGCTGTTTGTTGTATGCGTTAAACTGGCAAGCCTCTGAAGGTGGGAATTAGGCATAACTTTCATTGTAAATTTACCCAAAACATACCTCAGTTCGTCCACAGAACAAATGGGTTCCCATTGTAATAAATAGCCGGAGTCTCACAACCCCCTCCCCCTCAAAAAAACAGAAATACTGGAATTATAAACATCTGGGGGTCCTGCATTCAAGCACAGTACTATGGGTAAGTTTGCTTGCTTGTTGTTTTACTAGTTTGCATCAAGGTAATAGAACTGGCAAACTCAGGGCAGGTAAAACGAGGGTTCATAGATCAATACACTAGTTTACCTGGATTAGGTTCACGTATTGACAGGGCGAATTTTTGAAGAGGATGCAAGGTACAGTAAGTTTTAGTTTTTTGCTTGGTATTTGCATCTCTCTCTCTCGGTAGAAAATCCTACGTCTTTCTTTGTTATTCTAGTGTATTAGTGTATTACAAATGTAAACCGTGTACAGTCGAAATACCGTTATGACACAATTTCTCTGTCTCGGAAGATCATTTGCCAATCATAGCGCCAAGTCTTTATGGTCGCACCTGTAGTTATCCCATTTTCTTTGGCTACATAAGGAAGCAATCTGCCTGTAAGTAAGTGTACCCCATCACATTTATTTAATCTAAGGACTGTATACAGGTCGTGAAAGAAAACAAACAACAAAAGTTATGCATTTTATAAACTGTGTTTTCTCAATGAATTTCTATTAATGTTCAGTTATACGGTACAAATGTTGTCATGGATCGTGTATGTCATGACCTGTACTGTACTTCACTGTACTATAGGTACAGGCGTTGCTGGTAAGTGTGTATTTCAATTGTGGAAATAAATAACATCTTAATTTCTTATTGTAATTAAATACAGTTTGGAAAAATGTACACAGACCGTGTTTTTGTTCTTCTTTTACTGGTTACTATTTTTAAGGGAAACACTTAAGGTATGTTTTCGCTAATGTCTTCATCAGTGCTACTGGTATATTATGTGCAAGTAGCTTACATTTTTAATGAGTTATAGAAAATATACTGAAAGTGAAGTACAAGATTATTAATTTGACAATGACTGTAGTATCTTAACATTAGGATGTGAAGCATATTGCCTAATTGTAATGATATTTTTATTCTTCATTATTCACATTAGAAAACTGATTGGAATGTAGCTCTGATAAGTTGGTTGGGTGGAGTTTTATGCTGAATGCAGTGCACCAGATACCTGAGTTCTTTGTATCCTTTTTTTTATTATACATAAGATTGGTAATTATTTTGACACTATTCGTTAGGAACTTGATAACTATTTTCAATTCATTTTGAAGTTACTTTTCGTTTAATCATTTTTTTTTTTCAAAAAATCTTTGAACACTTGACATGCAAAATAAGGTAGACCTGCTCCAAAAGTACTGTAACTGTGATGGGGAATGACTGAGAGTTCAATATATTGCCTGAAAGGGACACTTGTCAAGCACATGCAGCATTGTGACAGGACTTGGAGTAGAGGGATGCTCTGTGCTCTAGGGCAGCAGTGTGGAGTAGTGGTTAGGGCTCTGGACTCTTGACCGGAGGGTCGTGGGTTCAATCCTAGATGGAGGACACTGCTGCTGTACCCTTGAGTAAGGTACTTTACCTAGATTGCTCCAGTAAAAACCCAACTATATAAATGGGCAATTGTATGTAAAAATAATGTGATTATTATTATTATTATTATTATTATTATTATTATTTATTTCTTAGCAGACGCCCTTATCCAGGGCGACTTACAATCGTAAGCAAAAACATTTCAAGCGTTACAATACAAGTAATACAATAAGAGCAAGAAATACAATAACTTTTGTTCAAGTAAAGTACAAGTTTGACAAACCACAATTCAATAATACAGCAGGTAATAGTGATAGTTACATCAGGATATGATTAAATAGTGATAGTTACATCAGGATGTGATTAAATACAAAGTACTACAGGTTAAAAACTTGGCAGATTACAGTATTCTGAAGTACAGGATTAAATGCAGTAAATAGGGGCTGATAAGAGCAAGATAAAGCACATTTCTTGTAACAATTGTAAGTCGCCCTGGGTAAGGGTGTCTGCTAAGAAATAAATAATAATAATAATAATAATAATAATAATAATAATAATAATAATAATAATAATAATACTATAAAATAGGAGTATTAAAAATTATTCTCAAGCAAGTTTAGGATCAATGAAAATTGATTAAACCTAATCAATTTTCTGATCACTCACAACCCTGATCACTCACAATCTCCTGTAGACCTTTACACCCTTATGGGCTATTCACACTATAGTGTTTATTCGCTGCGTTTTCTAGGGTAAAAAAATCGAACCTTTGGAATTGAATACTGCCTTTCACCTTGAGAGTAGTCACAGTGAAAACAAATTGTGAAATTCGCTGCTAAAACAAAATTGAAACCGAAAAATGCAGTGATTGCCACCCTGTCCTGCTAAATTTGGATATAATCTGAAGGCAATATGGAGCCGGTGCAAGCTGCCGTATGGTTATTGCTCTGAAGAAGAGAAAGATCTACACAAATGTGTTAAACAACTAAAGAGTTGATCGCAGATTTTTTTTTGTTTTTAAATTGAATCGTGCAGTTCTATTTTTGTATATAAAATCAACCAATAGAAGATCTGCATTTTCTCTGTGGCAGTCCAATCATAAGTGAGCGGAGACAGGACATAAACAGTTGAGGTTCATTAGTAACCAGTGGGAGTGTCAAAGATCTGCCACTTATTATACAGATGTCCAATCATGAGTGAGCAGAGGCGGGACATAATTGGGAGTTTAACCAATGGGAAAGTCAAAAATCTACCCTGGTTTTATGGCTGTCCAATTATAAGTGAGGCAGGACATAAATATGTTATGGCAGGATGTAAGCATAGCTAAATTCGCGCAATATTGCTTATTATTGAGAAATATGTTGAGTTGCTTTTTACAAATTAAAAAAAAAAAAAAGTGATAAGTCAACTGAGACATTGTAGTCGATTTTGGTTACAAATCAATTTTCAAGAACTTTCTCAGAAAAAAGAGGTACAGTATACACCAGAAATACCTGAACTGATGAAGGCACCAATTCTTCAAATAGAGGTAATTATGTGGAATTACTTTCTCTGATTTCTGACTACGACAGCATGTTAAGCAATCACTTGTCAATATCTGCAGTATTCTCGGGTACCTGCAACAAGATTCCAAACGGCTTAATCTCTTTGGTGCCTCAGGTTCTGCTAGATTCAGAAGTATAAGAAGGAAGGCAAGTACATAGCTATATGTAAACAACCGATGTTCTGTGAAAATGTGTTCCATTTATGTGTTCCATTTACTAAAAAATGCTTTTAAAAAGACCAAATTCCCATTGGCTTTTTTTTTTTTTTTTCGATTATTGATTTTTGTAGTATTACTATGCAGGACAGTCGCTATAATATCGTTACCTTTATTAAAAATCTGTACAGTGGTGCATCCCAAGTGGCGCATCTGGTAAAGGGTGCAGGATTCGCCCTATAGCCTGGAGGTCGCTGGTTTGGGTCCAGGCTATTCCACTGCCGACCGTGGACAACTGGCCGAGTGCCTCCTGGGTGGGGAGGGTCTAGGTCGGCCAGGGTGTCCTCAGCTCACCACGCACCAGCGACCCCTGTAGACTGGCTGGGTGCATGCGGGCCTGCCTGTAAGCTACCCGGCGCTGCGTGGTCCTCCGACGCTGTAGCTCTGAGGTAGTTAAATGGCGAGCCTGCAGAGTGAAAAGAAGTGGTCGACTGACGGCACACGTTTCGGAGGACGCGTGTGTCTGTCTTTGTCTCTCCCGAGTCGCCGTGGGGGTGGCAGCAGTGAGCCGGGTTGAAATAAAAAATAATTGGACATTTCAAATTAAAAAAAAAAAAAAAATGTGCACGGATTTAATCAACTAATACCCATAAATTAACCGATCAACGATAGCTTGGGTGTCTGTAGCGCAAATGGGCACCCTAAGCCCGGGGTGCCAATAAATAGGGAGCATGTGACGTGTGTCAGATCGGCCGCTGTATTGGTAACCAATAATCTCAAACAATGTTACTGGCAACAAAAACATTGTTTAAACAAAATTAGAAGTACAGCTATGACTACCAAACGCCATCATTTCGATGCATTATGATGTGTTTTTTATTGATTTATTTTTTATTTCTCACAGATACCTTGTTACCGGCGACGCCTTCACAACCATAGCATACAGCTATAGGATGAGTATCTCAAGTGTGTGGAACATATGTAATGGGCCGCGGTATCTCATGGCATGCACTTTCTAGAAGCTACATCCGGACATTTAACAAAAAACAGTGTGTTTATTTTAACATACCAATAGTGCTTCGTTTCCAATTTCCTCATATTTTCCCATCATTTCTGTTTGTATTCTTTATTGAGATATTTATTGTGCTGCTTATATTAAATAACAAGATATTCTGCGCTGCTATAATCAGACATTCCCCCATCTTACCTGTGATATTTGACACGCAAGTCTGAATACAAAAATAGCAGCGAAACGTCAGGCGTAAAAAACGCAACAAATAAACGCTATATTGTGAATAGCCCTTTACCCTGTAAAGGGATGTTGATACTGTTGATAGGTTTTGGAACTGCACTCTCTTCATATGTGCAGTATAAGGAAGACCGACAGTTAATGATTGGGATAAGCCTCTGTTTTTTCATTTTTTTTAAAGAAGGGAGTTTGTGCCTGCATGTTAAGAGCAGTGTTGCAGTACTAATTAAAACTGACTTGGTTGCTTTGAAAAAAAAAAAGACTCAACAGTTTGAGCCAAATCAAATCAGTCAGTTTCACTCTATGTTTTACAGTTTTCTTTGTGCAGCCTGTCTGCTATACAGAAGTTGAAGTGCTTTTAACCCTGTTTTTATTAATTGTGAATCAGCCTGTTTACTCCATAATTTGTAAAATTAACACATTTGTAATACTGTACATGGCAATATGAAGTAAGAATATTTTGTCTGTAGACCACATTTCACTGAATAATCTGAACTACTTTACATACCTTGTGGCAGCTCTTATTGTATTCCTTTTCAGTTATTGTAGCCTCCTGCAAATTAAGTGTGTTGGTGTGAGACCCTATTGACGATGCAACATGAGCATCCTTTTAGAATTACTGTAACTGTGACAGTGTGTTTCTTGGTGCCTGCAGGACAAAATCTAAATCAAAAGGTCCTCAATTAAAAGGGCATTTTATTTCATTTGCAGTGTTTTACCTTACTACTGTATGTAGAATTGTATTGCATCTAATTTTTATTTTGTATTACAATGATACTGGGGACTGAACATCTTTCTTAAGTTACAGGCACAGTCATCAACACATTTTTTGCATGCTGTTCTTCAGTCATTCAAATACTGATACACAGACCGTATTTTGATTTGTGGTTTGCAGTCAGATGTGGGAGAGATAGCTTTAGCACATTCTTGTATTCCAGACAGTTAGGCATGCTGTATCTTGCTGTTTAATCTAATATTGTGAATTTTGAATATTAAACTGCTTTGTTGTACTTTGTGTATAGGATATTGCAAACTAAACTTCACTTAAATCTCTAGTGAAAGTGCCTGCTGTAGTTCGAAGGTAAAATAAGTCAAGTAAAAATTTTAGCTTGTGCCTTCTGCAGTGTACATCCTATTGTATTTTGATGTTAAATTGTCTTTGACTTATTACTATTCCATTCTCTTTATGGTTGGCAAGTACAGTATGCTTACATATAAACATACTGTACTACACTCATTGTTCTAGTCAATTCTACAGCATGGGTATTCTGGTACAACACAGACAAGGAGATAATGAAGTGAATCGATCTGCTAAGGGTGCTGTGGAACTAATAGTTTGTTACTTGCTCTTTTAAAGCAGATTGTCCCCATCTCTTATACAGGTTTACCACAGTAGTTTTGCAGTTTTACCATACTTTTCCCATGGTTTTACTGTGCATTTATTTACCCTGGTTTGCCCTGTTTGTTAAGGTGCTTTACCATACCTTGCTATTCTTTGCAGTGCTTCCCTATGCTTTGCCATGCTTTCACTTGGCTTCATTACATTTTTATATGAGGCACCATCTGCTGTTTTATTGAGTTCAAAGGCAACACTTCTTAGTTTATGGGGTTTTTTTTTTGTCTTTTTGTTTGCACCAGAACTGCTGCATGAGAAGCACTGTATCTATTGAAATGACTGGAGCATAATATGATCTCATCAGTAAGTCGTAGCACACTATTATGTATTTAAAAAACAAAACAAAAAAAAACAAAAAAACCATTGCTTAATATGTTAAGAAACTGTAGAGAGAGAGAGAGAGAAGGGGTCATTGACTGGTGTGACCTTCAGTTGCAAAAAAGTAAATTTTCACCTGGAATAAAAGGTGCTAACTTTTTTCCACACTGATGATGCGTTATTCATTTACTCATGTCATCTGATTCAAATTAAATGTTTGTTACCTGAGGGAGGGGAATTTTTTCAAAGCAAACCAACCATATTACCTTCCTTAAATTTTGCACAGACGAAGCAGAAACCTTGACCTTTTCTTGATAATTTTCTTTTTGGATATTTATATTTGAGGTCTCACCCCCAGGTCAAAAACTTCTGTCAAATGGATTTGCTGTGCAATTTCCAATAAAATGACACCTCCCACAAACCGTTTTTGAGTAAAAGGTTGTTTAACCACATTTTGATCTCTCTTTAACTTTGGACCCCTTTACCTGATCAGTCTAAAAATGTAAATTTGAGCTTGTTTGCCTGGAACAACCCCAAGAGCCAAGTTTGGTGTAAATCATAGATGGTAGGGTGATTTGTCACGGAATGACCTGGCATGCTAATTGCTACACAGGAGATTGAGCTCTGTGGCTTGGCTCTTCTATAGAATGTGGTCCAGGGCTAATTTTGGAAACAGTACTGTCAGGGTGATACCCAATGGGTTATTTCAAAAACATTTTTCTTTTAAAATTATTATTTATTAACATCTTTCATTAGCTAGGCTAGTGGTATCCAACCTTTTTACTATGAAGAGCTGCTTCTGATTTGCAAAAAACATTTGCGAGCCACTCCTCAAAGAACTCCAAGCTAAAAATAAAAAAAAAAATGTTATTCTTACCTAGATTTCAATGTGAGACTTGACACGGCATGCTGTCTACCAGCCCAGAAAAATCTCGATTGTAATTAGAAAACACAACCCTGATGGAGTCATTCAGATGCTCGTCACTCAGGAGGGTTCGAAATTTTGATTTGATAAAGTTCATGTCTGAAAAGGTAGATTAGTGGAACCAAATAAGGATGCCACTTTCATTGCTGCTGTGCAGAGATTTCTGTACTTGTCCTTGTCCACTAAAGTCCGGAAGTCAGACACTGGGTATCTTGCTTTCAAGTCTTCGTTTTGAAGATTAAGAATCTCCATTTCCAGTTCAACACAATCCAGATTAAACAATGACCCCACTTGTTCAGAAATGTCACTTACATCCACACCCATAAAGGGATTCGAAGCAAACATTACACAAGGTTCCAGCTGCTGAAAATCATGAAATCTGTCTAAATTCATGCCTAAGTCTGGCCAAGAGATCGCAGTGTTTACTGGGTCTGGTCAAGATATCGCAGTATTTACTGGGTCTGGTCAAGAGGTCACAGTTTTTACTGGGGTCCAAAAGTTCTGCAGCGGCTCCATTTCCCTCCAACCAGAAAATGCTGGATTTTTTTTCTTCTGCAGCTGTTGCACCCAACAATCCAACTTTGATTGAAAGCCTTCGCAGCTCTAATCATCATGTCTGCAATTTTTGTTTTATTTATTTTTTTCATTGCAATTCACAGTTCAGGCTGTTTCATTTCTCTGTGACATCAGTTAAAAATGCCAAGTCAAGCAGCCAACACACTGTCAGTCAACTGTGCAGATCTCCTGTTTCTCGACTCTAAGAAAGTTGTAATTTCTGACACGAGAAAGAAATCGGCACAGTACTCTCCCTCTGCTAAGCCACCTTATTTCAGATTAAAGCAAAGGATTGCCATACTCGTCGGAAACTTCATCGAGTAGCGTTTGAAACATAACGTGGTAGAATCCCATTACTTTGCCGCAAAGTGCCTGTTGATGAAAAATAAAGTGGTAGTTGAGGGAAATGGGGGAAATCAGAGTCTGTCTTGCAACATGCTATGAAGCCCAGATGACATCCAGTCATTGCGGGAGCTCCATTCGTTGTTATTGACACAAGCTTTTCGAGCGGTATGTTCTTTCTAGCAAAATAATTTGTAACCTCATTATAGATATCTACCCCTCTGGTTTTAGCTATTAATTGCATTAATGTTAAAAACGTTAAATGCTAAAGGCCTCAAACACCATTCGAACAAATACAGCCAGCTGAGCAGTGTCACTCGAGCCAACAGATTCATCACAACACTGAAAACCACATAATTATTAATTATTTCTTAGCAGACACCCTTATCCAGGGCGACTTACAATTGTTACAAGATATCACATTATTTTTACATACAATTACCCATTTATACAGTTGGGTTTTTACTGGAGCAATCTAGGTAAAGTACCTTGCTCAAGAGTACAGCAGTAGTGTCCTCCACCTGGGATTGAACCCACGACCCTCCGGTCAAGAGTCCAAAGCCCTAACCACTACTCCACACTGCTGCCCTAAATCCCGGTCTAACTGTTCACAGACATCTTCGGCTAATGCTGATACTCTCCTTGCTACAGTGTTAGCTCACAGTTGCACGTCAGTTATGGCAGACATTATTTCTGACTTGTTTTTTAAATCTTTGAATAATGATTCGGCCATGACAGTCATTTTTTTTATTTCCAAGTAATCATTGTATTATTGATTTTCATTGAGCTACTGTCTGGATTCTGTGATGGTGTTGGGTCCATGTTTACAGTGGTGTTTGGAATTTTTTTTCTTTTCTGGGACACATCTGAAACAGTGTTTGCCAGCTGTAATTTGGTTTCAATTTGGTGTAATTTTTTTATTTTCATTTTTATTATATTGCTGATGGCATCTGTAGCATTTTTTTTAGCCTTTCAGGTCTATTGTACTGTAAACTTGTAGCATTTAACATAAAATTGACTTACTGTACCAAGAATACATTTTTCTTACTGTAGTCCTGGGACAGTACTGTAGCTCATTATACATAATTCTCAGATACACAGTACCTGTACTGTAAATGGCACTCCAGTAGGAGTATGTTTGTACTTTACAGAGAAATTAATGGGGCTAATGGTTTACCTGATTTTAGCAAATTAATCAGTTTCTGTATTGCATGTATATATTTTTTTTATTCAATTAAATTAAACTAAGGTTTAAAGCAGGCAGGTCTAGTTTATTTATTGCTGTATCAATAATGTATTACTATGTACTGTCTTGGAGGTGCTTGTACAGGAGCGTGTGCAGTGAGCAGAGCGCCCCAAGGCTTTACGTGGCTTTTCCTATTGAATGATGTACACGCCGCAAGCGCTTCCTAACAGTAGCGAGTCAAGCTCTGAGCTTTGTAATTGTTTTCAGCTCTTAAACAGTTGCAGAGTTCAAGTTACTTATCAAATGTTAGAGCTGACTTGAAATATGCAACTGTTTAAGAGCTGAAAACAATTAAAAAGGTCTACTGTAATTAAGCAAATTATCAGTTCAATTAAGGGTCTAGTTAAATGAATGAAAACCAGCAGACACAGGGGGTCCCCAGGACCAGGTTTGGAAACCACTTCCTTAGGGGAACCGTAGGGGTGAAAACCTTCATTGTGTATCAATGAATCATGATACTTCCTTACATGATGCAATGTATTGTGGAAGATGGGCTTATTGTGATACAAAAGCACCAAATATTTATTGAATGATGAGCAGGGATCCTAGGAATCTGTTTGCTGCAGAATAACATGATAAAATGCTGATTTTCTATGATATCACAGATTGTGTATGTTTTTTGAGATTTTTTAGTTTTACACTTGGGGAGGGGCAAAAAACACGCAAGGCTTTTTTTGTTTGTTTGATAATAACCAAATCGGTACATGTATAATATATAAACATTAACACAGGCGACTTTGCTTTAAATTTATGTAAACATACCTGTCTAATAAAACTGCTTCCAGTATTCAAGTTCAGTTTACTTCAGTATTCAGAGCTGTTCAAAGATGCCGAAAACAATAAAAAAACAACCCTAAAGATCAGGTCAACGGGTTTGGCAAGGACAAATTTCATGTCGCTGGTGATGTGCTGTTTTGTACTTCATGCAGCAAGGCTGTAGATTACTCTCGTAGTCAGACCATTGCAGAACACATGGGAAGCGCTAAACATAAATTGAATGCAAGGAAACGTAAACAAGATGAGGCTGAAACTGCAGGGCCATCGAAAACACTGAAATAGACCACTGTGTTTGGATCACAACTGCCAAAGAACAGCGTAAACCTGTTAAAGATTTTGTCAAAATGTATGTGTAAAAGCCTCTCTACATTCCTCTCTACAAAGTGGATCAACCGGTAGGTCAAGATTTTTTCAGCAAGCACATTAGGGAGGTGTTGCCATTCCGAAGTCAGGCTAATTGTAGCTGGAATGCTGCCATCCGGATGACGAAGACTGACTCAGAGTTGAACTAACATGAATATATATATATATATATATATATATATATATATATATATATATATATATATATATATATACAGACGTGCTCAAATTTGTTGGTACCCCTCCACAAAAAACGAAGAATGCACAATTTTCTCTGAAATAACTTGAAACTGACAAAAGTAATTGGCATCCACCATTGTTTAGTCCATATTTAATAGAAATCAGACTTTGCTTTTGATTTTTTTATTCAACATAATATTGTAAATAATAAAACAAATGAAAATGGCATGGACAAAAATGATGGGACCGCTAACCTAATATTTTGTTGCATAACCTTTAGAGGCAATCACTGCAATCAAACGTTTTCTGTAGCTCTCAATGAGACTTCTGCACCTGTTAACAGGTAGCTTGGCCCACTCTTCCTGAGCAAACTGCTCCAACTGTCTCAGGTTTGATGGGTGCCTTCTCCAGACTGCAAGTTTCAGCTCTTTCCGTAGATGTTCGATAGGATTCAGATCAGGACTCATAGAAGGCCACTTCAGAATAGTCCAATGTTTTGTTCTTATCCATTCTTGGGTGCTTTTAGCTGTGTGTTTTGGGTCATTATCCTGTTGGAGGACCCATGACCTGCGACTGAGACAGAGCTTTCTGACACTGGGCAGTACGTTTCGCTCCAGAATGCCTTGATAGTCTTGAGATTTCATTGTGCCCTGCACAGATTCAAGGCACCCTGTGCCAGGCGCAGCAAAGCAGCCCCAAAACATAACCGAGCCTCCTCCATGTTTCACTGTAGGTATGGTGTTCTTTTCTTTGAAAGCTTCATTTTTTCGTCTGTGAACATAGAGCTGATGTGACTTGCCAAAAAGCTCCAGTTTTGACTCATCTGTCCAAAGGACATTCTCCCAGAAGGATTGTGGCTTGTCAATATGCATTTTAGCAAATTCCAGTCTGGCTTTTTTATGTTTTTCTGTCAAAAGTGGAGTCCTCCTGGGTCTTCTTCCATGGAGCCCACTTTCGCTCAAAAGGGACGGATGGTACGATCAGAAACTGACGTACCTTCACCTTGGAGTTCAGCTTGTATCTCTTTGGCAGTTATCCTTGGTTCTTTTTCTACCATTCGCACTATCCTTCTGTTCAATCTGGGGTCGATTTTCCTCTTGCGGCCGCGCCCAGGGAGGTTGGCTACAGTTCCATGGACCTTAAACTTCTTAATAATATTTGCAACTGTTGTCACAGGAACATCAAGCTGCTTGGTGATGGTCTTGTAGCCTTTACCTTTACCATGCTTGTCTATTATTTTCTTTCTGATCTCCTCAGACAACTCTCTCCTTTGCTTTCTCTGGTCCATGTTCAGTGTGGTGCACACAATGATACCAACCAGCACAGTGACTACTTTTCTCCATTTAAATAGGCTGAATGACTGATTACAAGATTGGAGACATGTGTGATACTAATTAAAGAAACTAATTAGTTTGAAATATCACTTTAATCCAATTATTTATTATCTTTTCTAAGGGGTACCAACAAATGTGTCCAGACCATTTTAGAATATCTTTGTAGAATAAGCAATAATTCATCTCTTTTCACAGCTTCTTTGCTTTATTCTATGACATACCAAAGGCATGCAAGTATACATGATAAAATAGCTTTTAATTTCATCACTTTTCAGGAGGAATGAAGCATTATTTCAATGAGCTGTAAGGGTACCAACAAATTTGAGCACGTCTGTGTATGTGTATATATATATATATATATATATATATATATATATATATATATATATATATATATATATATATATATATATATATTGTATTTATTTATTTAGCAGACACATTTATCCAAAGCGACTTATACATGTTACACTGTAATACAGGGTTACAGTTCAAGAATAATTAAAGTTATAAACTAAAATACAACATAAAGACACAACAAGTGTAGCAAGAACAACATTAAATACTTTCTGCATTAACTGATACCCAATAGTAGTTTGTGTGACTTATAACGTGGCAGAGAAAACTCATTTTTAGCCCTTTTATTTTACTTGCGGAATAATGCAGATTTTAAATTTTTTTTTATTGGAGAATTTAATTTTTTTATTGTGGAAAACTAGGATCCCTGATGATGAGTGATACTCTGTATAGCTCACACTGTATGAATACTGAACATGCCCCTCCAACAGTATTGCGTTACAGTTTTTCCATTAAGGAAATACAGGTAAGCCATCATCACTGATTGCATTAGTCTTGTTCAAATATTTTCTTTGCGGGGGATGTACTGCATGTTTCGTGCACATTTTGTGTTACTATTGCAGGCAGTATCCAGCATTTGTGTGTGTGTGTGTGTGTGTAGGCATAGCAGTATACTGTAGGCTAGCATTTTTTTGTTTTTTGTTTTTTCTATGTAGACCAAGGCACTTTAAGCATGATGGGGAATAGCTACAATACATGCCATTGTGTTTCCTGGCTAGTATTTCAGGTTTAGTCTTTTCAAATGTACTTAAGAGTACAGTGCCATATATAGCTTCTGTGCTGTGAGAAGTGATGACAAATGCTACAGTACAATGTGTTCCCTCTGCAGCAGTTGCAATCTTTTGTAATCCATACGCTTTCTGACACACGCAGCACAACAAGCTGTGATAACATGTGCGCCATTACAAATGTAAGGCACTGTAAGTGTCGCAACTCAGACATGTGCTATAGCTAAAACAGTAAATAAATCCTGTACTGTACACATTATACGATGCTCAGTGTAAAAATATCTAGTAATTTTATGATTTACAAAAATCATTGGCAGTATTGAGTTTGTGAAACATTTATTTAATTTAAAAGAAAATAAAGGGTTATCGATGCAATATCAATGGTAATATTAATTGTGCATTGGTCCTGATTGATTACAGCAGAAGCCACAGCTTCAGTAAATCCCTCTATTCAACCTGTCTGTAGAAATAATTTGTATACTAGATACTGTACTATCTAATCTAGGGTGACTATCTAGGGCAGCAGTGTGGAGTAGTGGTTAGGGCTCTGGACTCTTGACCGGAGGGTTGTGGGTTCAATCCCCAGTGGGGGACACTGCTGTTGTACCCTTGAGCAAGGTACTTTACCTAGATTGCTCCAGTAAAAACCCAACTGTATAAATGGGTAATTGTATGTAAAATAATGTGATATCTGTATAATGTGAAATAATGTATAATGTGATATCTTGTAACAATTGTAAGTCGCCCTGGATAAGGGCGTCTGCTAAGAAATAAATAATAATAAAATAATAATAATCACATATGATTCTTACAACCAATATAAAGAAACAAATGGTCTGTAAAAAGGATGACTTCTGTCATCATTGTTTGATTTAATCTGTTGCAAATCTGCATAAATACTAAGGGTGTGCGATATACCGGTAAACTAGTAATGCGAGCAGTGCTAACACAAAAAGAAAATATGGCAGAAGCACAGTGATTTTTGAGCGGCTTAAATTCTGCAAAGCAAAGTCACATGTCTGGAATCATTTCCTAATAAATAAAATGTAAAAAGGATGGCTGTGTAGCATCAAACATTGCGGTATGTTGTTCATGCAGGGCTGAAGTAAAATATGCTGACTGTGTCATGGTAAATTTCACCCCTCTGCCAAATTTCGCCCTGCCCATAGTCCTAAACAAGTCACGTAGCGATTTAGTTTCTCGATTCAGAGTGAACAGAGTTAAAACAACAATACATTATATAAATATAATGAAACCATAGATCTGCGTGTGTGTATGTTTACATATTTACGCGTAACTCTGTTATTATTTGTAATATTATATTGAAAAACCTGAACCTAATTTGAATACATTTTAACTCATTTGGTCTCATACAGACACACCAGTAGTGCTGGTTGATTTGTTGTTTGGACGCATATTAATAACGTTTGTTAATATACTTTTATGGGGGGGGGGGGCAATTGCAATCTAAATTTGGCATGACAGCGGTACAACCAACCTTAAATATCACATTCGCTGGTGTCACCTGGGGGGGGTCTTACTTGCAGAAGGACATTTAAGTCGCAGTGAACAAGTAAAGGCTAGTATGTCAATTTCAGGTCAGCAAGCAATCACATCTATGTGCAGGGCGAACTACCCAGCTAATTCAGGAAGGGCGAAAACGATCACAGGAAAGTGATCATTTTTGAAGAACTCAGGCCATACAGAACGGTTGATTCTGCAGACTTCAGAGGCTTGGTGAACGTCCTGCACCAACAATAACAAGTACCAACCGGAAACAATTCTCAGAGGTTATATAATACCACAGATGTACAACAAAGTCAAGGCTGAAGTGAAAGCTGAATTGCTGACTGCTAAACAAGTGTTAACTTATAATGACTCTGGCATTTATTCACGTGTTGCGTTCAGAAAAAAACATGTTTAATATGAAATGAAAATAAAGATGTTATTTATAATACAAATAAAAAAAACATACATTTAAAATCAGTGTTTTTAGAGAGTTTTAAATAGCTAATTCAGTGTTTATTGCAATATGCATACACATTTGATTAATAACTGTTCAGTTCTCATTTTGGTAGCAGTACAATCAACATCAGCATCATTTAGCGTTGAATTCCAATACATATCGCAATATTGTCGTCAGTTTTCCGCTTTTTTACTCAGTCCCCCGGGGCTATTGATGTGATCAATGCAGATCCAGAGGGAAAATGTTTTTCCCAATGTTTATTTTTTTTGACAAAGCCTGTAGACACCCACTGTCCTGGAATAATCCATAAATTAGGCTGTGTAGCTCGCCTTCAAACCGTGAACACCGTCTCTGCCTTTATTATAAACGCTTTCCTGTTAAAAATTTGCTGACGGTACGCTTGTGTCTTATACAACAATAACTAAGTCCGCATTTTTTTATTGGTCCGCATGAGTACCTGCGTACCAGTTATGTGAACCCGTGATTATGGATCAAGAGAGTACAAGGCGTTGGAAAGCCATATTCTCTGCAGAAAACATGTAGACATCATAAATACTCGTCGCAGTAACTACAGCCTGTCGTCTGCATTTTCTTTGTGACCTGATGTTGAGGGAGACAAACATGGTGATCCAGTGAATTATAAGACACCCCATGTTTAAACAAGCTTCTTTTGAAAAACAAGAAGCTGCCAGACATTTGATTCCCAATAGAAGACAGAGTGAAAAAGGTAATTTTAAACTTTTTTTTTATTAACAGAACGTTAAGATTTTTTTTTAATGTTGTACACGGACCCTTTTTACGTTTAAACTTTTTTTTTTTTTTTTTATTAAACTTGACATAAGCAGTTAGTGTTTGTTTTTATTAGCACTATATTTTCTTACATTTTTTTGTAACATAAAATGAAGCAGAAAATGTCAACTTTGTGCTTAAAATTAGTATTGCAAATAAGCCCAAACTAGTGTATGATTAGCTCACGCTCAAGAGCTCTTGCCTTGTGTGTGTCGGGACTGAAAATATTTTGTGTGGCATCTTTTGTAGGTTCAATGTATTATTATTATTATTATTATTATTATTATTATTATTATTATTATTGAAGCTCAAAAAACAGGAGGGAAAGGAAGGTGCCACAAAAATAGAAATTAACAAGAGCAATTGAAAGTCTGCATTGTTCTTTTTGGACCTTTAACAATTAAAAGGGAGTGACTTTCTGATGTAAACACGTTTCATTTGAGATCCAAAGGAACAAGAACATTAAAAGAAAAGACATGCTGTACAACATTTATTTCAGCCAACTTTATTTGACTGTATACTTGCATCAAGTTTCACAGACCCTATTTTACCTAATTTTGCATGTCAGGTGCTGTTTTGTTCACTCTCAAGTATTGGCATCTCTGGGTTTGTGAAATCAGCAGTTAAAGTTCACTTATTATTTGGCATACATTCTAATTTCAGGTGTAATCTGAATCTTAACTTCATTCAATTTGTGTTCCTGAGCAAAACATCCAACACGGATCCCAGATTCCTGCCACTTTTCAGGTTTTTTTTTTTTTTTACTTCTCCTCACTTTCATCTCCGTATATTGCAGTACAGATCCTCAGTCCCAATACCCACCCCTAATAAATACTCTGAATTTTGAAACCATATGCAGTGAAATCCTATTCAATCTGAAATAGTGGTTGTCTTCATTTAATTATTAGGCTATCTTTTGTGGCTTTACTTGCTGTCCTTTTATGGTTGGATCATTTCTTGATTTCTCTGCTTGGATGTCAGTATACAGATTGTGTAAAAACAGCACTTAGGAATCCTTACAGAACAAGTTAACGCTTTCGTTTCACGTCCTCTTATCCACTCAAACAGAATGCTTGTGAGAGTTCAAATGCACGTTTTTTGTTGTCTGTTGAAACATTTCATTGCTAATTCTTATTCTGTACTAGTCTGGAAAGTTTCAATTAGAATTTTTTAGGAAATGACTATCGCACAACAAGAAAACACACAAAAGCATGTTTTAAGCAAACCAACATGATGTCTATGAAAACCAGCTGTCCTAGCAATTGCAATATAAATTTGCCGTACTTTTTTGTCCAGGCTCCGTAAACTTAACACATTCCCATTTTAAGTTGATGTGCCTGGCACCTACAGTAGTTCTGCTTAATAATAATGAGTCTTTGTTTTGTTTTGTTCCGGTAGAAGTTATAGTGGAGTATGACTATGAAGCCCACCATGAAGACGAGCTCACAATCCGGGTAGGAGACATTATTAGACATGTGAAAAGACTGGAGGAGGAAGGGTGGATGGAAGGAGATCTCAATGGCAAGAAAGGCATGTTTCCAGATAACTTTGTCAAGGTAAATATCATACCTACAGTACTGCATGGAATGTGTTTATTTTAAAACAACAGCTAAGGAGACTGTTCTTATGTTTGTCACTCAGTACTGCCGACACAAAATACTAGTGCTGTGACAAATATCCAAATATTCAAACTAATATTTTTTTACAAGTATTCGGATACAAAAATCAGATGTTTGTATTTGCTAAAAATTGCAAAAATACCTTGCACTTATTTACTACCTCACCAGAAGTTGCGCAACAGTTTCAAAAATGGCAAATGAAAAAGAGCTTGGTGTGATATGTGAGATTACTTTATTAAAAAAAAAAAACAGGATCAACACAGCAGCTCTTGAACCTCTATTTAAAAGTTTGATCTCTGTGGAAGGCCATCTGGGTCAAAAACGTGTTGTGCTGCTTTAGACTCAGAATCTCAAGGGACAGAAAAAAGGCAAGCACATAATTCTGAAATGCCTCGCTCAACAGTGCCCAACTTGCTGGAAATGTTGTGTAGTGATTTTTATATAGATTTTATATATTAAATATGTTTTGTTGCAACTTTCTGTTATGTGGAATGTAATAACAAGAACCAAAACAGTGAGTTTTTCCCCCTTCATTTTACAACGCCATTTCCACGTTTTTGTTTTATTTGAGAATGTTGTGGACGATCTGCTAATCTGATTTGATTAGACCTGCATGACGTTGACGGAAACACAACATTCTCACCGTTATCTGTATAAACTGTCCGGTTCATCCCAGTATAACCAAGTAAGTGGTGGGTGGAACCCTCCCCCGAGGCTATAAGTAGGGGCAGGGGGCGAGCCGCGAGCGGGAGAATGCATGTGGACTTGACTGGAGTGAGACTGTGAGGGACAGAGCTGAAGGGTGAAAGGCAGTGCCTATCCGTGAAGCGGTGAAAGTGCCCTAACTAGAGTGAGTGTTGGAGGAAAGAAAGAGAAGAGGAAAGTGAGAGGAAGAGCAGAGAGAGCAAGGGAGTTATTTTTATTGATTGATTTGGCGTGAACCCCGGCCCAAACAGGGATTCGCTGCTGTTTTATTTTTAGTTTAGTAATTAAAAGCCGCAAATTTGGAATCCCATCTGGTCTTTCACTTCCAACACAGCGGTTCATTAATATATATATATATATATATGTATATATATATATAAAAAAAGGAGTGAAAATATCACCTATATATCAGAGTGGAAATCCACGCAATCTTTTTTTTTTTAGTTAGCGGTTAACTTTGAGCTGCTAAACAAAGATTAAATATGTATACATCGTGGTTTAGAGAATATATAATACCGTTAAATAAAATTCAAGATCATTATTTTCTCTTACTTTCATTTTTATTTTTGCATTTCTGAGTCGTCCTCTATGACAATTAGAAGTACCCCAGGGGTACGCGTACCCCCGGTTGAAAACCCCTACTGTATTTATGATATCACTGACTTGCCTTCTCTTAGAAATTTTAGGCATTACGTAAATCCACAGTTACTGTAAATGTGGACCACACAGCAAAACCCTACTACTCAATGATTGTTCACTGTGTGCATGTTAATGTTAAAAAAAAAAGTTAAAATTGGATTGCTGAGACAAGTATGCACGTTGAAGTTATCATCATCTGTTCATTGATGCATTCCACAAAAGGGCCAATTTGTAGTAACAAGGGAACTGACCTTAGTACTGTAGGTCATCAACAGGTAAATTAAGCTTTCAAGCAATGCTTTGCATTCCCACTAGTCTTTTTAAAGAATAATAGCACCAGTTAATTTGACAAAAAAAATTTACCAAACTAAGTAATGTAATCCAAGGTCTGATGTTTGTTTTTCACCAGTGTCAGTAAAGCATTTGAATATCCACTTAAGAATTAAATGGAAAGTTATCTTATTATTATTGACTTCTTACACAGTGTGTGCAATTCTAACGCAAAGCAAACTTATAATCAGTTCAGAGTGGTTGAGTAACATCTGGGCAGGAAAACAAACTCCTCTTAGAAGTAAATATAGAAGCTGAACAGTCTGCTTATTTGTGAGGCCGTGTGGCTGAAAGCTGTTGATCAAAATATGAACTTGGCTGGCCATGATAAAGATGTTCCCAAGACTGCTTTGTTTGTGATATTAACATTTAATAGTTCACATAACTTCTTTCAGTAATTGTATTATGTGACCTTATCAGAAACACTGGGGCTTGCAGTATTCCCTATAATGTACAATAGAGCTGCAAGAGGCAAATATTCAGTTATTGGGATAGAGCTCACCACAGCAACCAGTGGATGGATGATACCCAGGTGAAGATCAGTGGTGTTGATTTGTATTTGTACTGATCGCTGCTCTCCACAGGGGCTAAGAAAAGCTGACTGCTTTATGGAGAGCAGTGAATCCGTTCAAATTCAAGGAGCTGTTTCTTCAAGATCAGTGTTTGCACAGGCAATTATGTTGGTGTTAATGTTATAACTGTAAATGTACATAATTTGCCAAGCTTAAAGGATGCTCATTGCAAAATTAGTTGCATATTTTGTGATTTAAAAAGAAGTGTTATTTTGTTGTATGCTGTAATTTGTAGTCACTGCTTATTGTACATACATGTCTACAGTTAATCTAAACACTGTTTTGATAAGGAATTGTTGCTGTAGCTATTAAACTCTAGAAATTTAGAATTCCTACTGTAGATGTCTGGGGACATTGTGGACAAAGGCAGGTGGGGCTGTGGGAGAAGGGTATTAAAACTTTCACAATGGAATACTGTAGTCTGAGGCTGACAATAAAAACTAGGGCAAATTGAAAAACATCTCAACCCCGACTGCCTCGTCTAATAATCCAGTCTAGAACAAGTACAGTATTTCTACAAATTAGAAAAATGCTCCACTGCAGTGTCTGCATTACCAGAAGTTCATGAAATATGTCCTATAGCATTGCTGTCATTACAGCAGACCTAGCAATCTTTCTGATTTAGACTAAATTAGGACCATATTACATCTGGTGGGCTCTCAAAAGCTTCATGTATTCTCTGGAAATGAATAACTGCT